>NC_056730.1:1056625689-1056703189 GCF_019279795.1 Protopterus annectens
TACAGTAATCCAGTGGTTCAAGTATAAACAGGGGGTTCCAACCCACACAGGGATTCCCAGTTGGAGTGAGGGTGTAACTGGGCTCATTTCTGAACCCACTGCTGTTCGTACTACTAATGGATTACATCAGCAAATAGGTTGAAAAGGATAGGAAAACAGCTGCTGTGTGTGAACAACGTGGCACTACAAAGAAACTCTGAATAGGAACTTTATCAAATGATAGGGGCTTGGAATGCAAAACTGAAGGCATGTGGGATAAATCAGAGTACAGACAAGACAGCGGCCATTGCAGCAAACGAGGGAGCTCTGAAGAAGCTGGAAACTGAGACAGAAGGAGAAAATAGTGGAACCAGTTAATAGCTTCAAGTATTTGGAAGGTGTAGATGAGGAGGAAAAGCTAGAATCAGGTATGCTGCAACCAAATGGCACAAACTGCCAGGGGTATTGTGTGGTAGAGGAGTGCCAAAGATGCTGAAAAGTTTTGTTATGGAAAAGGGTGCAATCAAAGTTTTGTATAACACACAAAACCATGCACAGTGAAGGCAGAGCAGATTAAGAAGCCTGAGGTGATGGAGATAAAGTGCCTGAGTTGGGTAGCAGGATGTAGGAGAGATGAAAATGGAGACATCAGAGCTAAAGCTAAAGTAACCCTAGCAGCAGAGAGGGTCAAGCAGAATAGAGTGTTGTGGTTCAGGCATGTGCAAGACAGCAGACAGTTTGGTAAAGAAGATTTCAGAGGGACAGGAAGAAGACAAGAGGAAATGAAAGAATCAGCCAAGATATGGATGAAGTGCATGACAGAAGAACTGCAATAGTTGGACATAACTGACAAAGACGACATAAGAGTGGCACTGAATCACCCCAACCCCAGATAAAATATAAAAAGGGGATCATGATGATAGCGATGATGGTGAAGTTGTTTTAACTAAAGAACCTCATGTTTTAAAATGCAAGGAAGAAAACAACACTAACTAATACATCTCAAAGCCTCTACCAGAGGAAAACCTTTTAAAATGAATCTAATAGACATACAGAATAAAGCTATGCGTGCCTTTTTCTTTGTTATTTTAGCATTTTTACTCTGTGTGTGTGTGTGTGTGTGTGTGTGTGTGTGTGTGTGTGTGTGTGTGTGTGTGTGTGTGTGTGTGTGTGTGTGTGTGTGTGTGTGTGTGTGCATCCTGGGGTAAAATAGTAATTTTTAGCTGTGGAAGTAGAGAACTACAGCTCTAACTATATGTAAATTTGAAGATTAGTAGGTGTGTAAGTGAAGAAATGCTACAGGAAGCTTGATCTAGAGCTTTGTATTTTCTAAGGTAACCTCTGGTGGTTGAGAAAAAGGTGTTCCAACTGGAAACATAATTTCAGGAAAGCAGTATCCTACATACCTGCATGTCTGCATGTCCTCCCTGTGGTCAAGTGGGTTTCCTCCGGGTGCTCCGGTTTCCTCTCACATCCCAAAGACATGCAGTAGGTGGATTGGACACTAAATTGGCCTTAGGTGTGAGTGTGCGCGAGCGTGTGTGTGCTTTCTGTGGAAGGTTGGGTGCCAGGCTGGCAACTCGACACTGTAAAACTCCACTGCCACTCGTGAGCGGACAGATGATCCGCTGTGGTGACCCCTAACCAGGAAAAGCCGAAAGAAGAAGAAGAAGTATCCTACATACCACTTTCCATTTGCTGCTTACATAAATATACCTACAGTGTTGTGGATGTATGATAAACTAATGAAAAACAAAATCGTCTGATGACTGCCAGTTTTACTTTACTAAATGTGCTAGCCAGTCAAATAAAACTAAAGTGTTCACAGCTGTTTACATTCCATGTGATTCAAAGCACCCTGGAGTGTGAATACATCAAAAATAGCTTAGTGAAATGGGAGGCTTTGTCACTGTTAGCTTGACACTTCACAGTTTAATCAGTTTGGGCTTTGGGAGAGATGAGATATTTCAAATCATATCTCTTCTTCATGAACAAAGGTATTAGTCGACATTCTGTGACTGACTAATATTACTATATGTGACACTTCCATTGTTTTATGCCCCTCAGTCAACTGCTTATTTCTGAATCAATTTACAGGCCAGCATGAAAGCAGTGTTGGAGTAAATTACTTCATACAGTCTGCTTCATAAACCAACACACCCCCCTTAATTTTGCTCCATTGTATTTGGCCATATACAAATATTTTAAATAATATAGATAAAGAACCACACAGGTTCTACATAAATATTGGCAGAGATGCTTTCTTATGTGTGATTTTTATTTTTGTTTTCATTTTTCGTATAGCAATAGCTCTGTATGTGTTGAACAACTGTTCTAGCTTTATCATCATTAGACATATGGTGGATGCTATGTTTGTGGGTGAAGAACAGCCAGAAAGTATATGTGAATACAGAATAAAGATGAATATAGTTTATGTGCATCAACTGCTTTTCAGCAAAACACAAACAATTAAGACCAATAAACAGAATGAGACATCACCAAACCTTTCATTTGTGGAAGTATGGAGTCTTCACCCCACACAGTGGGCTTTCAACTCTGTACCACATAAAATCAACTTGTGTTGCTGTACATCTGGGCAAGTTTACAAAAGCTTCTGTTACCATTCAGTTTATCAAGCTTAGTCATTCTAGTGTTATTAGAAAGCAGCTATATTATCAAACAGGAAAGTACGTATCGACGACATAAACTTTAAATGAAACTAGGATGTTTCATGAAATAGTTATATGCTTACACTATTACAGTAGCTATTCTCAGGCAGCTAACTGGAAAATGCATGCATACTGACACTGTGAATCGAACCTTAAAGGTTCATGTCTCATTCTTTATCGCTTTGTAACATTTCTACTTGCATCCCACCATACACCAAAATGTGACATCATTGTGAGTTGAAGCTGGCCTATGTATCTGTAAGGCAGGTTCATAGTGGAATGTGAAAAATCAACATCAATAGAAATTCACAGTAGCATCAGTAGTCTTAGTGTAATCTTGTAAATGCATGGGATCTATATCAAAAGCATGTGCAATGGTGTGGCCTTTAATGCACATCACAATATAAGATGGTGCTTGGCATACCTCTCAACCTCTTAGTGCTAGCA
The DNA here is from genome assembly GCF_019279795.1 of Protopterus annectens. Lineage (NCBI taxonomy): Eukaryota > Metazoa > Chordata > Ceratodontiformes > Protopteridae > Protopterus > Protopterus annectens. Next base: position 1,056,628,785 of record NC_056730.1, read on the forward strand.
ATCTGCACAAAGTCTGACAAAATGGTGGGACAAAGGCCCAAAAATAGAGGCATATTTTAAATATTGCTCTTATAAACTTAGAAAGTTGCTAAAGTAAAAGAGTTTGTTTTAGCATTCATTTTCTGAATGATTTGATGTTATTTAGTGGCTTCAGTCTTCAGATCATCCCAGTGATTTGTCAGAAAAGCACAAATTTTATGAGGAACAGGCCAAAAATATGAGCCACAAATCTGGATATTCCCCAAAAAATCTGTACAGTTGAGAGGTATGGTGCCTGGTATCAAACCATTGCTGTTGGCACATGAGTTAATGTTTTACTCACTTATCACTTATGTGGCAACATCATGCCACAAATTTGGAAAACTTCTAATTAAACCCATCCCAAAGAAAACCAGCCCAAAAAATACCTCTCACTTCTGTCCAATATCCATCCTCCCAATTCTGGGCAAACTTCTTGAAAAGATAGTCTACACCCATCTCTCTCTCTCTTTATATCCCTGCAGTACTACCTGCTTTTCTCCAACCAACATAGAGTCTGGCCTGGACAAAGTACTATGACAGCACTTTGGTCCCTAACTGATGACATCCTGCCAAACTCTGATAGTGGCCTCCTTACAGGTGCCTTGTTTATAGACCTGACAAAGGTTTTTGACCTCACTGACCACTATCTTCTCCAAAACAAACTAGTTGAAATTGGTATCAGCCCAGACACCACTACCTGGTATAAAAACTTACTCAATGGCATACACTACAGAGTTAAAACAGGATCCTCCCAATCAGAATCTGCACCTATTACCAAAGGTATACTACAAGGATCCATTCTTGTCCCCTCATCTTCTGCACATTCATTAAAAAGCTTTCTTGTGACCTTTCTCATCTCCCAGGTATCCTCTGTGAGGATGACATGGTTAATAACCAATCAGGTCACTCTCACACTAACATTCAATGCCAACTCTACATGAGCTCTACCAATGACTCACAAACCACAAACTACTGCTCAATCCCACCAAGATAAAGCTATGCTTTTTGGAACTCCACAGAAAATTCACCAAACACCTAACTCTAACTATCTTTGACTTACACAACTATTCCATATAGACAACCTCCACATTCAAATACCTATGACTATGGCTTGATCAGTCAGAAAACTTCGATGAAAAAAGTCACATAACATTCATAGTTGCTTATTTATGGGTTCATAAGTTAAATGAAAATGGATGAAGGGAATAGTCAATAATCTCTGCTCTTTTTTGCCTGACCTTGACCTGGCACAGGTGTTTTTATGCCTCTTCCATTTATCTTGATAGTGAAGACTTCTTGCGTGATTACATTTTTTGTCTGCTGTTACAAGATGTGCCTCTTCTTTTAGCCCAGCATGACATTCACTGTCACTGTAGTCACAAAGAAGCATGTTTGACTCTTACTTGTACTGTTAGAGTTTGTGGAGGGAGTTTAAGGTATTTAAAGGGTGCACAACATTACAGGTTGTGTACCCATGATACTAGAGGTCATAGAGCAATATTTGGGGATGTCTACAGAGACAATTCAGCATGCATATCATGGAGACACTGTACCTTCCTAATGAAAAATGCACAAGGAACTGCAGGAGTCATTGCCTTTATACTGACAATGCACAGATGGACAGCTCTGTAAGGCTTATGGCTCCATATAATTTGTGTGAATGACATTTGCATGAATGGTAAATGGTCAAGTGTAAATAATGAAGATTCATTTTAATTAAAATTAATATATTTGTATTAAATCATATGACATTTAAATATCATTCATGCAAAGGTTATGAAGTTGGAGCCTACTCAAAGATGATGTTAGCAAACTCAGTATGACAGCAGAGCCAACCATGTTGTACACATTGGATACAAATAGATAGGTCAGACCATTGCTGCCAGGAAAATCTGCATTATGAGCAATGAAGACTACATCACGCCTATTACTTGTCTTTTCATCCTAATGAATCTGATTTGCCTCTTTCTCCTGAGAAGAATCTCTATTTTAGGACTGAACTCTAGGTTTTCCCCATGCTGTTTTTATTTTGAGTGTGTGTGTGTGTGTGTGTGTGTGTGTGTGTGTGTGTGTGTGTGTGTGTGTGTGTGTGTGTGTGTGTGTGTGTGTGTGTACACATACACACACACACACACACACACACACACACACACACACACACACACACACACACACACACACACACACACACACACACACACACGAGTCTGTGCAAGTATCCATGCACATCAGACTGGACTCAGAAGAGTCACCATATGGCCCACCCAATCTCTCAAGACATCAAAGCCCAGTCAAAACACATGGAAATTACTAGTCATAGGTGACTCCATAGTAAGACACACAGATAGGCTTAGCAAATTTAGGGCAATGTAAGATGTCCCTCTGGAGCAAGGATAGAGCATGTGTATAAGACACCAAAGTCCCTTCATCCTAGATCTTCAGAGTATATGTCCATAGCAGATATGAAGCTGTTCTTGAGCAGCATTCTACCTTCACTGAGAATGATGCCTCAATATAAACAAAAGGTGATTGATTTCAGTAATTGGCTTAGCTCCTTGTGTCATTCAAAGGGTGTCTAATGTGCATCAGCCAGATGAGAGATGGGTGAAGTCCTGTCTGCTTTGCCTGAGATGGCCTTCTCGTTTCCAATCAGGACTTTCATATTTTGGTGAAAACTTTCTCTTTTCCCACAGTATCTTTTCTTGGCAATGCATACCTACACCATCTGCAAACTTAGCCAAACTCAATCTTCCTACATTTAGAAAATATTGATATCCGTGTCATTATAGAAGCCTTGTTGCAATGCAATGATAACATAGCTTTCCTACTAGTGTTCAAGGCTTATCACTCATTCAGACGCTCTATGGTGGATGCCTCTTTAACAGGTAGTGGTGTGTCTCTATTCTTCTACATCTCTTTCACCTCTGGACTTATACAGGTTGATAACCTTAAACTTCTTCACATTCTAATAGCTATACAAAAGGCCCCACATTCTAATAGCTATACAAAGGCCCCACATTCTAATAGCTATACAAAAGGCCCCACATTATAATAGCTATACAAAGGCCCCACATTCTAATAGCTATACAAAAGGCCCCACATTCTAATAGCTATACAAAAGGCCCCACATTCTAATAGCTATACAAAGGCCCCACATTCTAATAGCTATACAAAAGGCCCCACATTCTAATAGCTATACAAAAGGCCCCATATTCTAATAGCTATACAAAGGCCCCACATTCTAATAGCTATACAAAAGGCCCCACATTCTAATAGCTATACAAAAGGCCCCCATTCTAATAACTATACAAAAGGCCCCACATTCTAATAGCTATACAAAATGTCCCACATTCTAATAGCTATACAAAGGCCCCACATTCTAATAGCTATACAAAAGGCCCCACATTCTAATAGCTATACAAAGGCCCCACATTCTAATAGCTATACAAAAGGCCCCACATTCTAATAGCTATACAAAAGGCCACACATTCTAATAGCTATACAAAGGCCCCACATTCTAATAGCTATACAAAGGCCCCACATTCTAATAGCTATACAAAAGGCCCCTTACCACATCCTGGCCAACTGTACAACTCTCTATGACATCCACAACTGGTGAGGCACCTGTGAACAAGCTTCATCTCCTTACTGTGACTCACAACAGCATTATTCTTGGGTATTTCAATTATCCATTTATTAAGTGGAATACATAGGCTGCCACAAATCAATATGTTCAAGGCTTCATTCAAAGCAAACTCACTTGACCAGGCTGTACAACTCCTTTCGGCAGGATCAGATATGTTGTATAATAAACATTATTAATACAGCACCATTATGATCTATGCTTATAATTACACTTGCTTTGGCTAGGTCTGACCATCTCTCAGTGCTTCTTACCATTACAACCCAGAACCAAAATGCTCACAAATCTTTTCATCTTCAGAGATTTCTCTAAGGTGAATTTATTTCAACGATATGATGAACTGAGGAGGTCCAAAACCTCTCCTCTTGAGGACCCAAAAGCAAACATTCATGGAGCTGTTCTGTCCTTGCCTCCGTACCTCCAATGGCAGCTTTGTCCTGATCCGTAACAAATACAGCACCAAGTTTAAGAATAAACTCATTGATCGATCCCTAGAATAAAAAAGCTTTATAATGAGAAAACATATTCTCTCCCTTAAGAGCAAACTCAAAACCAAACATCATTCAGAGAAAATGTGTTTGGCAGGTCAGAATGATTTGGGCATGATCTTCTTTTCATAAATCTAAACTGCTCCCCTCCCTACCCCCAATTGATCGATCCCTAGAATAAAAAAGCTTTATAATGAGAAAACATATTCTCTCCCTTAAGAGCAAACTCAAAACCAAACATCATTCAGAGAAAATGTGTTTGGCAGGTCAGAATGATTTGGGCATGATCTTCTTTTCATAAATCTAAACTGCTCCCCTCCCTACCCCCAATTCCCACCGCTCCCCTCCCTACCCCCAATTCCCACCCACCCCCAGGGGTCCTACTCTTATAGCTCCCCAGCCACACCCCCTATACCCAACTATCCTATCCCTCTCCTTCCCCTGTATTTCTTAACCCACCCCTCAACACACCCCTCCTACTCTTACCTCTTCCTCTTTGTCCTCTCTACTACCTTTCCCACTACTTTAGCCTTTTGCCTCTTTTACACTACTTTAGCCTTTTGCCTCTTTTACTGTATATCTCCTTTATCCTTCCACTCTCTCCACCAGTCTTACCCCTCTCTGATACACTTTAGTATACTGCAGATCTCCCCCTACCTTCTTAACAGGCATACTTCCTCCATTTTACCTTATCACCCATATCTTTCTCTCTTATCTCTCTATTTTCCTTATTTCCATAAATAATGACTCCCTGCTGTCCAACACTCCTTATTCTATCAGTCCTACTCTTAACCACCCTATTTTCTACTTACCATCTTACCTTCTTTGAAAACTCACTTACCATCCTGCCTACTTCCACACAAAAACAGACCTCAACCATATATACCATTACATCATACTCCAGTGCTAAATCCACCCCTAACTATCTTCTTCCTAAATTTCACAGACTGTCTCACCTCACTTATATCCCACCCTCAGATAAAAAACCTAAACTTCTTACCTTACTATACAATAACATCATAAACAAGCTAGGTAATCCTACCTTACTAGATGGTGACATTCACCCCAACCCAGGCCCAGCTGACCTCTCCCCTCAAATATGCTCTTCTAATGTCAATAATAAACTCCTCATAGGGCACCTTAACATTCAAAGTATAAACAATAAAATACCCCACCTTCATGCCCTCCTAGACACCTATTCTTTTGACATTCTATGCCTCTCAGAAACCTGGCTAAAATCAGGCACTAAGGACTCTGAAATAATACCCCAAGGCTATAACATACTTAGACAAGACCGAGCAAAACGTAAAGGTGGTGGGGTGGCAATCCTTTTTAAAAATCATCTTAACATCACTACTCTACCAACATGTCCATACCAGAATAGCAAAATAGAAGCCATCACAACTAAACTCCAACTAAATGCTAAAAAAGCCCTTTATATCATATGCATGTATCTACCTCCAGGCAACAATATTCCAATATTAGAAGACTTTCTTAGTTGGGTTTCTACCACCTACCCACAGGAAACTATAATCCTAGGTGACTTTAACATAGACTGGAGTACTATTAATGCAGAAAATCCCTCCTCTCATATTGACCTACACGGTTTCTCCCAAACTATCACCTCAACTACTAGATTCAATAAGCACAGTAAAAGAGAGAGCATATTAGACTGGATACTCACAAACAATATTAACAAAATATACAAAGTAGGCACCATGCCAGATGATATCAGTGATCACTCCCTAACTTATATTTCTAGAGAAAAGTCAGATTGTGTAAACACCCCAAATATTCGACAAATTCACTCTACCAAGCATTTTAATATAGACCTTTTTCTAGCTGAACTCATCATCTGTAACTGGAATTCCTTAAAAGCACTTCCTCTTGAGGATGCAGTTTTATTCTTCAACACTACTTTCTTATCCATTCTTGATAGACATGCTCCAGAGCGATCCATTAGAATGAAGTCAAAAACTGCTCCATGGCTTTCCAAAGACACTAAAAAACTCATCCTCGCCAGAAATAAAGTTTGGACCAAATGGAGATGCCACAGAAATAGCCCAGATTTTCTTCACTTCCGCCAGCTTAGAAATCAGGCTAAAAAAGCTATAATCTCAGACAAGAAAAAATACTACTGTGAACTTCAGCAAACTCATCTTAATAACTCCAGGCAATTTTGGTTCTCAGTGAATAGACTCCTCTCCCCAGGTACTGCCAAAACTCCCTCCCCACTAAATGCCAACCCAGACACTCCTCTCCTAACTGCAAATACTTTTAACTCTTTTTTTTCTGAAACTATTCAATCCCTAGCTAGACAAATGAATACCAACAACTACTACCCCCCAAACAACCCAGCTAACTCTTCTTACAACTTCTCTCTAAAACCTATATCTACTTCTTACATCTATAGACTCATTCACAAACTGAAACCCTGCACTCCTTCAGCTGATAAGCTCCCCTCACTTTTCCTCCAAAAAGCAGCCAAAGAAATTGCATACCCTATATCCATACTCATAAACAGAACTATCCAAGAGGGCTCCATCCCAGATATCTGGAAAGTCTCTCATATTATTCCGCTACATAAAGGCGGCAACTCTATTGACTACTCCAACTATAGACCAATTGCTCTCCTTTCACCCTTAGCAAAAATTATGGAGAAATGCATTCACCAGCAACTAGTACAATATCTATCTCTTCACAACATTATAGCACCCTGTCAGCATGGCTTTAGACCTCATCACAGCACCACCACTGCCCTTCTTTCTTTTATAGATACTATCAACAAAAATCGCAACAATAATCTTCTCTCTTCTGCTCTTTTCATTGATCTCTCAAAAGCGTTCGACATGGTCAATCACTCTCTCTTAACTAACATTCTTGAATCTCTCTCATTGATAACCTAGCTATTAAATGGTTTAGATCATATCTTAGCAACAGACAGCAAGCAGTCATATGGGAAAACAATATCTCTTCTCTTTTGCCAATTTCCATCGGAGTTCCTCAGGGCTCCATTCTTGGTCCTCTTCTCTTCTCCCTCTTCATCAATGATCTTCATTCTGCTATCCCACAAGCAACATGCATTCAATATGCAGACGATTCGACCCTCATTTGTTCTGCTCCATCCACTACAGAACTGATCTCACTTACCCAAAACATATTTAATACTGTTGAAACATGGTTCTCTAGATGGTTCCTCCTACTTAATGCCAAAAAAACAAAACTTCTCCTTTTCACCCCCACCACTGTACCCCCATTACATTTCTCCATCTCCTCAAACACTAACACTATCATCACTCCCGACTCTACAACAAAACTGCTAGGTGTAACTATCGACAATAATCCCTCCTTCGATCAACACATTAATTACACCATCAAATTAGTTAACAGAAAAATAGGATCCCTTTATCGAATTAAACCTGTTCTAACCCCAGCAACTAGAACCAAAATAGCCCAATCCCATCTCTTATCTACACTACTATATGCCTCCTCTATTTATGCCAACCTTAAGAAAAGCAATCTAGCTAAATTAGCAACCTGTTACAACAATATTGCCCGCTTCGCCACTGGCAACCCCTTCAGAACCCACCATTGTCTTAACTTAAAACTTCTAGGCTGGCTTGAATTCCAAAACTACTTACTTATCCCTCAACTCTCTACTGCCCATAGTATACTTCATCAACCTGATAACACACCAATTCTTTCTCAACTGATAATCCCCTATAACAATCTCAACTCCCTACGCTCTTCTCATAAACTAATGGCCAAAGCAATTAAGTCAAACAACTTTGCTGGTGACTGTCTTTTCACTAATACAGTAGGTAGAAACTGGAATCTTCTACCTAGTGACATAACTCTGACTACATCTTTGCCTCTTTTCAAACAGAAAATTAAACTGTACTTCCAAAACCACTGGCTCTGTTCCTGCAGCACACCTGACTAATTTATCTTATTTATTACTCTCTTTACTCCTCTACTCCTTTCTTCTCCACTCCAACTCCTGTTTCTGATCCTACCACTATTAGAATTAAATGTATTATACATTCTTCTGTAAAATTGTTGGAACTGAAGAACAGTATATTTCTTTTTTTTTCAGAAAACTTGTTACATTACTGTTGAATATCTCTTTTGCAGTGTTATTAATCCTTAAGCTGTATTTTTTGGCAATATATTTCTTATGTAATTTACTAGTAGAAAGTGGAGCTTTTCTCCTCGGGCCTCTGCTGAAAATGGACTTGTTATCCAGCCAGACTAGCCCGGTCAACAAATGTAAAATAAATAAAATAAATAAACTGGTTCGGGTCAAGAATTGTAGGCTGACAATATATTTCCTTATGAGTTACACAATGTTGCAATCTGTTAGTTAACAGATTAGTCTGGTTAGTCTTATTGGTCTATAATTGCTAGGATCTGTGACGGGATGAAATGGGAAGACCACAGCTGTTCTCCATACCTGTAGAATTAAACCAATTGAGAGTCTAAGGTTGAGAAGATTCTGGAGAGAATTGGTGAGTGTCTTCAGCACTTCTTCCAAAGTGATCTCTGAGGTATGTGTAGACATAATGGCATGGAGAGGCAAGAGAGAAAAATCTGAGCTAAATGTTTCTTCTGTTATGTTGGCTATGACCTCTTGTGATAGGTGTATGTTATTGTTAAAGATACGTTTGGTGCAATGCTGGGTATTACTTCTATGGTAGTTGATGCAATGCTGGGTATTATTTCTATGGTAGTTTGGTGCAATGCTGGGTATTACTTCCATGGTAGTTTGGTGCAATGCTGGGTATTACTTCTATGGTAGCTTGGTGCAATGCCAGGTATTATTCCTATGGTAGTTTGGTGTAATGTTGGGTATTACTTCTACTGTAGTTTGGTGCAATGCTGGGTATTATTCCTATGGTAGTTTGGTGCAATTCTGGGTATTATTCCTATGGTAGTTTGGTGCAATGCTGGGTTATTATTCCAATGATAGTTTGGTACAATGCTGGGTATTACTTCTATGGTAGTTTGGTACAATGCTGGGTATTACTTCTATGGTAGTTTGGTGCAATGCTGTGTATTACTTCGAATAGTGTTTAGTGTGTTTTTTTTTTTTTTTTTTTTTTGGGAACAGCAATTTTTTTCCCTGGAAAAAATTTGCTGTTCTGGCTGTTCGCTCTTTTTTGTTTTCATTCTTTTGTGGTCGATATAACAGCATTCGATCTTTTGATCATTCACTGTTATAACATAGACCCATGGTAGATTGGTGCAATGCTGGGTATTATTCCTATGGTAGCTTTGGTGCAATGCTGGGTATTACTTCTATGGTTTTTCACACAGCTGAAAAAGACTATGTTTGTCCTAAACAGACAGTGATTTTCAATACATACTTATCCCTCTGAGACTTGATTTTGTATGTACATTATTTGTTTAACCTGTTAAGTTAATTTTTAGAGCACATGGTTTTGAGCTTAATCCTCAGGGCAAAGGGTTTTTTCTTTTGTTTTATAGCTGGTAATGCTAGAGTTTAACCATAAGTATTTGTTCCTAAGTTTGGCTTTGTATTTCTGTTGCATTGGGACAGATGTCTTGGTGTATGCATTGATATGTGAATAAAAACTATCTGGAAATGCTGTGTGGTGACTGCAGGTCCTAAAGAGGAGGGGGACATCTTAAACTGCTTCATATCGTCAACTATTTGTACTGTTTGCCTTTGAGAAATCTGTAAAGATAGTAGGGATTTGCGAAGATAGGTTTGGACATCATGGTAAATTTGTCTGAATGGTGGTCAGATCTGACTGGTGACAGGGTATCTGTAGATGCAGACTATAATGGGGCTGTTTTTATGAAAACCAGGTCAAGTAAATTTGAATACCTGGTAGGGGCATTCACTATCTGGTCTAGAGTTTGAACTGATGAAATCTAGGAAGTGACACGTAGTTAGTTTTAGTAGCATGAGAATTCCAATTTATGAATGGATAGTTTAAATCTGGTTGGATGGTGAGGGTCTCCAGTTAATTTAGGTATGCCTCAAAGGTTGTGGGTGATAGCAGGGGTTCTGTATTTGGTTAAGATATAATGACAGATTTTATGGAAAGTAACTAGGATATATAGAAATTTGAAGTATTTATCTTGCTGTATAAGTCTTGATGCAATAGAACTGCAGTGAAATATAGACATAGCACCACATGTAACAGAGACAACCATAGCAGGGGACCTAAACAAGTGGTAGGCATTGAATCCTGGTAGGGTGGGCATGTATTATCACTACAATGGAACAACATGTGAGTGATGATGCATATGTGAATATTTTCTAGGGCCAGGAGGGCAGTTTCTTATTGTGCCTTCTAGCACTGAGTAGTGCTACTCTTATACTACCCTGATTTGATTTAGCAAGGTTGGCAGATGGAGGAGACTGACATTGCCTAAAAGAAAAAACACTGTGTGGTAGAAAAAGTGTTGGCCAATATATGAAAGCTCTGATGAGAAATATACCATCCATCCCTGACAAAACAAGTAGAAATGTCAACCTTCTCCTTCCAGGGTTTCATACATTGGATCCCTTAGAATAACACCAATAACTAAGCCAATGATTGAAGTTAATTAGCTTTTGGTTTATATTGCGGCATCATTTTAGGAAAAAGTATGATGCTGCTCAAGACTAGCTACATACCAACCGTGGGCCCATATTCAGAGAGCTCCATCATATCTCTCTTCAAATAATCCAAGGATTTTGTTCCCATACTTTCTTACTCACATGGACAACAACTGTGTCATACCTGTACCTGGAGTGAAGGGACTTGAATGCCCTAGTAACCTTTTAAATTCTGGTGATAGAAAGGCCAGTCAGTGTCACTCCCTGTTTGTTTAACCAAGTGAGTGGTGCATCTGTGTGTCTCTCTGTGGAGTTGATTAGACTAGAACATTTCCATGTGTTGTGATTCACCCAAGTAGGCCTAAGGCCTTAGGTCTGTGAGCTAGGTGATCCCTCTTTGTTTTGTTTGTGTTGGATGATGTTATATATGCATTTGTAGTATCTGTGTATCACTGACAAATTTGTGCTTCAGGCCTATGCTTCAAAGGCCTTGGGGGTTTAGAAGTAATTAAAAATAAGAAGGCATATTGTTTGATAAACAGCATACTTGTATAGGATAGGTATGGTTACTGACAATTTGGGAGATTCTGACTATATATTTTGGTAAGAGACTAGCCTCCAGACAGTGTTTTCACCTCTCATATGTAAATAAACTGTGCTATGAATAATTTCTTGTCAGTAGACATGAGGTAATTTGTCCACTGCTTCAGGATGCCTAGTACTAATAGTCCAAAAACACAAAAAAAGGAGACAGACGGTATTCTCATTGTTTTCAGAATCTGGTATACAGTGCTGAGCTACTATGCAGCAAGTGAGCTAGTGGGTTCTGTTTCCTCCAGGCCTTAAGGTGGCTAATATACTTGTAAGGTAGGACATTCATAACTGCATTTAACAGTAGCCTGCTCAATATGCTAACAAGGTAGGTTGTTATAAGTTAACTATGCACCTAGCAGTGGGGCTACTAATGATTTGGGATTTATAGAGGTTTATCTTTTTATCCTGAACCTGACTTGTCACTACAAAGCTTCACCCTGTCCTGACGATATTTGATGAAGAGAATGGTATAATTACACTATGAAAGAGGGAGAGCATAGTTTAGCCTGGCATTTCTCTGTTCATCTGTGAGGTTGAGATCCCAACTTTGTGCCACAAGATGTCCTCTGGCTACTCTATAGAAATTATACAGTGGCTCTACAATTCTGATTGGGGACCAAATCTAAATGTAAGGAGGATAGATTAGGGATGACAGAGGCCGTAACTAATTTTTAGAAAAACATTTCCAACTATGACATGCACTATAAAGCTGCAGGAAAAGGGTAACAATTAGAAAACTGTAATTTCAAAATAAACAGAAAGTGCTGATAAAATAAGTACTATGACAAATCTGCAAATTTAACAAGAAAGTAGCACTAGATGGTAAACAAATTAGAAAAATTCACTTCCCTAATCTTGTAGAGACTGTTTTCAAGTCAAATCCAGTAAACTAGGTCTCGATCAGTAGGCAAACGTTAGTGTTATAATGAGTCATTTTTCCCACTCTTCCCCAAGTTTGTGTGATCTCAGAGTTGGTGTGTGTGAGAGAGAGAGAGCCTTGACTGTGTCACTGTTTTGCTAGTGACTTCCCAATGATTTAGATGTGTTGGGACAATAACCATGAATTGATTAACCCAGATGTGATTGCTCATCAGTGGCTCCTTGTCTACACCACAGAGGTTACACTTTCATATGTTCTGTGGGGTAGTTACTTTGAGCTCTGTAACTTTGGTTGGGCTGTAGTATAACAAAATGAGTGGACCATGGATGTGGCTGAAATTTGGGATAAAAAGGGAGTTGTCTTATAAAGGGACTGAGGGTGCCAGTGGATTGTTCGAAGGAGGAAGTGTATGTTATAGAAAACTTGGGAACACACAAAACATTGAGATGAAGTATGAGATACAGAGGTAAGGTTAAGCTGCTCTTCATAAGTGTTACTAAGGGTCACCTCACCAATTTAAAAGGAAACAGCTGTAATATCTACTAAACCTGGGAATGGCAGAAGGCATTTTATCAAAAATCTGTTTAGGCTGACAGCTGATAACGTTACCTAAAGATTAAAGTATGAAATAGCAATATATTTTAGGAAGGAAGGAATGAAACACAGGGTAGCCATAATACTTAACATGACATTAAATGTGAGGGGCACATAAATGAAAAGTGGGCTCAGATGAATAGTTTGCAATCACTACTTTAAGAACAGGAAATATACTCTATATGTACATTGCAACAACTAGGAGCACAGCAGTATGGATGAAGGGATTTTTAGAGGTACTACAATACTTTGTGCCATGATGGATAACTGCCTTAGGGGATACTGATATATACAACATAGAAATCTAGATACATGTAGAAGAAGGTGAACAATGAAGAGAGGAGGGTAAAGTGCATGTAAAGGTATTATGTTTGGCTAGGAGGAAGAAAGAGGTTTACCAGTGTTTAAATGCTAAGAACAAGCAGTATACCCTGAATGTCTAAGATTCTACTATACCAATCTATGTATATATATATATATATATATATATATATATATATATATATATATATATATATATATGTGTGTGTGTGTGTGTTTGTCTGTCTGCCTCTATCAATTTTTCTGCCTATCTATCTATCTATCTATCTATCTATCTATCTATCTATCTATCTATCTGTCTATCTCTCTATCTGTCTATCTATCTATCTATTGTGACATGTTTTGTGAAGTCCCTAAGATATCATAGATGGTGGCCTCACATACTGATTATACCCATATAGACATTTAACTAGATTTATGTGGGGCCGAAGGATACTAAGTGTGATAATGATTGCATCCAGGTTTTGTAAATAACTTTTGGAAAAGGATACCATAGAAGTTTAGATATAAAGACACTAAAGAGTCCAATGAAAGTGTTGAGATGTCATGCACAATTTTATGTGAAAATGTAGAGGTAGTTGAGTGGTCAGATTACAAGCTATGGAGTATGTCAGGGAAAAACAGAGATGAAACATTGGGAAAGAGGAGCAGATGTTGCTGGGATATTGGACATTATATATATATGTATATATATATATATATATATATATATATATATATATATATATATATATATATAATATGTATATAATATATGTGATATTGGGCATTAGTGCAGTACTTGTGCTCAGTGAATGACTGGCCACAGTATAAGCAAGTGAAAAAGACAGAGAGAAGGATAAAATGGATTCCGGCTGGAAGGCAGATAAAAGTCTTTCTCTATACATGAGTAAGACAGAGACCTATAGCTCAGCAGAAATGTCTAAAACAATTTTTTGAGTACCATCAGTAGGTTTAACATCAGGAGAGGAGGAAGGGCAGGTGCAGCAAAAGAGCATATATGGAGCTGTGCATTCCCAGGCTACTCCAGGAACAAGTGGATATGCTCGGGAAGGTTTAGGAGGCAAGTGATAGTTTAAATAGGGTGAATGAACAGTCAGGGTTGCAGTCACTACATAAAATTAAAAAAAAAATGAATGAAAAATAACTGTCATAACTGCACTACGGACAGAAGCATTGATATGTTGAAAACAAGGGAATCTGATGCCCTTCTTTTCTAGGATATGGTTTCTGGTTATGATACCAGGCATAGGTAAGGAATAATATATAGATCATTTGGCTAAGAAATCGATAAAAGGTGATAAGGTGTTTGATACTTCCTGACCAAATGTGGAATATCTTAGTAAGATAAACCTCAGATATTCCAGACATATCTTGAAATGGAATATTCAAGCCATTACGATGAGACTTGAGATACAATAAGTACTGGCAGATGGTGCCTTCAAAGCAAGTGAGGGATGGTTAGGAAGCAGCTGAATGTCCAAGGCTAACTGGAATGGGGCAGGGTTGAAAAAACTCACCACAAATCTTGTATTAAAGCAGGCTCAGCTTTGAGCCTGCTTTACAATTTTACATAAATAATTGGTCATACACTACTGAACAATTTGAACAATCTCCCAGAGATCATCTTCCTGTTGAGAATACATGCCAGAGCTAGTCTGAGAAAGTGGTAATTTTACATACATGAGGCAGATGAATAAGTTCTACTATAATACTACAAAACTCATCACCTCTAACCGCAAAAGTTTGAAATAACAAATCACTAAAACATGTAACAGTGGTCAAGTCTGAAGACTTACTTGAGTAACATTCTGCAAGTTGTATTTCCTACTCCATTCCACCACAGACAGTATCAGCATACTCACACCCACTCCTCAGTAATCTAATTTCTTCCTGATCACCCTTATGGCCAGATTTGTTCAACTATTGCAGAAAGAAAAGTGGTCAGTACTTCCCTCAAAGAAGGGACAGATGGTGCTCATCAGGCAGTAGTTGGTGGGGAGATAGCAAAGAAAGAAAGAAAGAAGTATGTGTTTCCATCACTGGATACTTACCCAGTCCCACTCAGCAGGCAGCATTACAAATTATTAATACAATAAAAAATATATATACTTTTATTTTTAACAAATTTATTGGCTCCTGTGGCTTTTCTATAAGAAGTCCTTACTACATTCATTTCTTTTCAGTGCCTACCGCTAAATAAGGTTGTAGCAGGCACCGCAATCATATGACATGACTAGCCAATGAGAAATACAGCTGCTCACAGCTTAGAGTTGCACCTGATCAGTCACCATACCTCCAGTAAAACAGTAGGCGGAGAGGTCACAAGATGTAATTAGCTTGTTTTTAAGGAGGACCATATCTAAAGTCTGGGCTGTTAAAACAACAAAAACCAGCCTAACCAACTTAGGTGAATTTTTTTATACAAAAACTGGAATGCTGAGCAACCACAGTATATTGCGGTGTGCATTCCAATTCCCAAGACCAGGAAAAGTAACTGCTTTTTCTTACCCCAGGGTCTTGTAATAATGGCTCCCCTTCTCTATTAATCTATTTGTTGCTCCTCTCTTGGGACAGCAGTCAGGCATTTAACAGCATGGCTGAAAGCTCTACAGCCCATTCATTTCCTGCCTTCAGGGTGCAATTAGCACATTTGTTCCAAGTACAGGTGACAGTCAGGATACTAGGCAGTTGGCCAGTTTGTGGACTTCTCACCCAACCCTTTGAGTCCTTAACCCTCAGATTAGCTCTCTTGATCTCCAGTATGTTCTACTTTCCATGGATTGTATTCACAGTCTAGTGTGCCACACCCTGGGCACTATGTACTCAGTTGGCTCATTCTTGGTGAGTGCAGTACTCAGTGCCCCATGCTAGTGTCATCCAAAGGGCAAGGCAGACGTGCCCCCCATCCCCACCCACTGAGCAAGCTGGCAATGGCCCATCACTCCCATCCTCCATGGTCCATTCCCTCCAGCACTCATGCTGCTAATCACAAGTCATCTTTCCACAATCAGGGCTTCATTCTTTGGTACCACATAGAGTGGGATAGAAAACTTAACTAGGTTTCTAAAAAATAAAAGTAAACCTTTTTTTGTTTGGTGGGGCTGTAGTACAGTAGATCAGTGTCATGAGTTCCTCTGGAAACAAGCAATAAATAAGATAAACTGGAGGCTCATGGGTGCTACAGGCCTTTTATTTTGAAAATAGCTGAGTGAAAGAAATGCAGGAAATGCATGTAGGCCCACTGGCTCAGAGTGTGGTTAATACATAATCTTTTTTCATCTGATATGCTAGATTGTATCTGTTACATTATGTAAATCTCATATGTCTGAATATATGGAGCTTTTCTCCCTGGGCCACCGCTGAAAATGGGCATATACCCAGTAGGACTTTCCCGGTCAACAAATGTAAAATAAATAAATATATAGGATTCCAGCCACCTCCTTACCATTATGTCATCCACTTCCAAGTTGAGCTCTGGCAGTGAACCTACATTGACTGTAGCAATTCTTAGTTCATGTTTGGCACGTTAATTGGTTGTACATCCAGCTTTCACTCAGTAGAGCTATCCCAGGTAACCCAAGATGAGCAATTGAATTCCAGTCAGCCAGTAGCTTAGTGACCCCGGGCTGTTGGACTTTATGGTGGGCACAACCAGCCAATAATGGCACATACAACCCTCCCACCATTAGCATTGGGTCCCTGGGGCAGATTAGTGTAGGCCAGGCCCTCAACAAACTTATAAATGGCAAATACCCATGCTGATTTGGAGACAATAGTCATCATGACCAAATCACCTAAAGCTGCATTTTACACCATTGAGTCTTTAGCCCTGCCATGGCACGCAATCTGTGATCCATGTTCTCCTAGCTTGAGGATGCTGCTCGTGACAGTAGATGCCCAAACAGCTGGTCTATACAACTCTTCTCCCTATAGAGCACCATCTAAGGTTTGTGTTGTGGCCAGAATTCCATTCTTGGTTGAGTTTGAAATGGAAACATGCAACATGTTTTTGGAATGTAAGAGAAACCCCAGAGAGACACAGGAAGAACACTGAAACTCTATACAGGCATTGGTCAGAGGTCAGACTCAAACCTTGTGCTTAGAAGGTAAAGACCACAACCATTATTACAATTGGTCTCACTTTTTGTTTTGTATTTTTTTGCTTTATTTAATCATTTATAGTGAGGCCAAGTGCTTGATGAGTTTGGTTTTAAAGGTGGCTATGCTGTTGCTTTGTTTAATATGTATGGGATCTTCCATAGCCAAGGGCTGAGCTGGATTATGAATCTATCTCAACCAAGATATGCAGTTTAGAGGAGATAAATGCAAGACAATAGACAAATAGAATTCATGGTAAACAGAATGTTCAATGTCTCTGTAGTTTTAGCTTAATACTGGGTAGTGTGCACATTTTAATTTTTCCCTTAATTAGGTCTCACAAGCAGTCAGGTTTACCCCTTGTTAACATCTGCTTGTTTAGAACAGGAAAGCATTAGCCTGCACTTATCTTCAATTGGCTGCTCTGATTTACCTCTAGCTATGCTGAGATGATTGGCGTTCTGTGTGCCACTCTTTTGATACCACTGATACTAGTCATACTGTACTCCCCACATCACTCCCTTAGCCCCTCTTAATGTCCTTGTGCACTTAAAGCACTGGACAATACGGAGAGCCAGAAAATTTGTTCTCCTTCCATCATAGCCGGCCTTAGGCATAGGCCAACTAGGCAGCCACCTAGGGCGCCACTTTAGTAGGGACACTGTTCCAGTATTTATTTGGTGTAGGTAGACCAGGATGGGGGCACTGGGTGGTGTGGTGGGGGGGTGCAATGGTGGCCTTTTGCCTAGGGCACCAATTGACCTAAGGCCGCTCCTGCCTTCCATCACCAACCTCCTAGCACTTGGTATCCCAAGACAGTATATAAAATGCTTTATGCTAACTGATAATAAACACACTAAACACAGAAAACTCTGTCTGTGATAGAAGTACATTCCTAGATAACATAGAGACATCCCTCTCACAAGCAAACAATATGCAGTGAGTATCACATAGTCACACTCTCACTTGCCTCTCTGCCACATGGTCAGTCAGAACACACTAAAATGTCATACACTGTTGCTGTAAAAAAAATCCTTACCATAGCTTTCTAGAACTTGTAAAATCAGACCTCAACTCACCTGCTCCATGCACACCTACAAGAACAAATCACAAACACTAAAGCTGCTCCCAATCAAATAATGCTGTACCAGCTTCTCATGAAAATGTTAAACCAGTTTCTGATAAAAATGTGTTAGTAGTTGGTGCCTGAATTGTTAGGCATATAGACACTCTGCACAACAGACCAGACAAGTATAGGGTTACTGGCAGATACATTTCAAGTGCCAGGATCATAAATATTCCAAACTCTCTCACGCTCCCTTCTTGATGCAAATATAATTATGAAATGGTGGTGGTCCATGTTAGAGTGAAGACCTGGGGTACAAATCCCTGATGGACATGTGGAGAGATTGGTCAGAACTCTGAAGGCACCTGACAGATTCAGTTAAGTTTCTCTGATACTGAGTGGAATTCCTTTCTTTACCAAAAATGATTCCTAGGTATAAAGAGAAAATAATTTGCTTTAACAATTAGCTCAATAACTGCTGTCATTCCAAGTGATCTAGTATTTATCAGCCTTGGGTGAGACAATAAATAGTCCTATTTGTTTTGCAAGGGATGGTCTACATCTCTTATTCAATGGTTTCTGCATACAGGCAAAAACCTTTACTGCCTCCATAGTGACTGTGTTAGGCAAGGTCCATCTAGTCAGCATGCCGTCTTAACAACTTTATCTAACACTAAACTGGACAAGGAGTCTCAACACTAAATTTTCCCATCTTCAGGTGCTCCTACATCTGGGGCATGTCCATGTATGTGTAGTTATAGTGACTTGGTTTAAATGTAAAGAAATCACTCTCTCCACACCTGGGTTTTCCACCTACCATGCTTTCAGGCCTTGTGGAAACTGCACTGGTGTTTCAATATTTGTCAGGGACCACACTTCATCTAGACAGATACCCCAGACCCACAAATGAGTATGAGGGTCATGCGCTCCACACATGATGCAAAATGACTAAGATGCAACTCACATCTTAGCAAGAAGTGCATGCCACTAAAGGGCTACAGGAACTCCAGGGTAAATAAAAATTACAGCTGTTTAGTTTTATTCTGTTATTTTCTATGTTAGTGTATGATTCATTGCCTAGCCCAAACTTGGGAACAGTCTTTACTTAAGCAAAACACAATCTACCAATGCTACAGCAGTAACACGTATAGTTTAGCCAGTAATTGTTTTATTAATATGGATGGAAACATTTGCAGTAAATACACAACTGCTGTGGATATGGAATCAAAGATTAATGCAGTCAGAAGAAACTTAGGTCAGGTGAACTGTTGCTGGGGAAATCTGATGAGCATATTGATGATTATGTTTTATAATAACAATTCTATTCAATTCTAATGGATTTCTATTGCACAAGTGAGTGCAGGGCTAGCCATCCAGCAGTGTAAACCTTGACTCTAGATGACTGTCACTGTTAAAGTGACACCCTGACCCCACATGTACAAATGAGAAGAAGGGGTTGTGGATGAATGGACACAAGGGAAATGTAAGTCTTTGTAATAAGGGTATTTAGAGTGGAAGTAGCACACTAGCACCTATGGATGAAAGTATGAAAACAGACAATATTTGTTTAAATAAAATTCTAGCAGATAATTCACTTCAGTATTGCTGCCCTAATTTATAGTTGGGCAGTGAACGTAATGCAGCAATTCCCCCACTATCATTTAAGATTGCAGAACTTGATTATGATATTCATAATATGTCATAATGCTAAACAAAAAACAAGAAACCATAGCAACAGTAGTGACGACAGCCCTATTAATCTAAATAGGAAAAGGAAGTTAAAGAGAAGGGCTGTGAGGGAAGTTTTCAGATTCAGGTGATAGATTATGACAATGAGAGAGACAAAATATCACTGAATCAACTATGTGGAGTGTTAGTCCGGTCAAAAAAAAAACATCAGATCTGTCTGTAGTGTGAATAAGGAAAATCTTATAGTGTCTTCTTTTAGTGGAGGTAAACCATTGCTACAAAGAATTTTGCTGGGTAAAAGGTCATCTGTGACATATTAATTATTTATGTAGGAGCCAAGGACCTATATGTGACACCACTGTATCACATGTATACCGCTAAAGAAGGTACCCTTTCTATTTGTAAGACATAAGGTGAATCTTTGAGTGAAATTCTCCCTTCACTGACTCTCAGTAATTAATGGTTTTCAAAAGCTGTACTGTTTAATAAATGATTCTATAACCACAGTTAATTTCATTTATTACAACCCTGGAAATACATAAAAAAAACATTATTTTGATAAAAACTGATTTATTTAAAGTTATTTTGGGGGTAAAATACTGAGCATGAAATTTCATGATATGGTAAAAAAAATTTTCAGATTTCTATCTGCAAATCCATAGAGAAGTAGACACTTCCCTATTCTAAAACATGGTAAAAGCATTTATTACATAATGCTCATAGTTTAACCAATAAAACAGAAGAACACATTGCTTTAACATATGAAGTTAAATGTTTTATACTAATTATTACAGACGCATGGCAATGTGGAAGAATATCTTTGCCAGGGTTTCAAAAATCTGAGTGCCTAAGAACAAGTAGCTCTGAGAATGATGCAGTCATATTTGCACTTAACTCATTCTCAACCAGATTTTTATCATTAGACCAGATGATAGAAATTATCTTGGTTGAACTGTCAGGTTTTTTTTTTGGCAATAACAACTTAAGGATCATGACATGATTATCATCAACCAATTAGAGTTTATTGAAAGTCTAGATAAAAAAAAACTAAACAAGGATAATTTTATCTTATTAGGAAATGTTAATTGTAGCCACATTAATTGGTTTAACAGAACATGCCATTTAATAGTATAAGAGGAATTTTATGATTAAATATTAACAAAAGACTAAGTCAAAATGGTCAACTTTCTCCCAAGGCTGAATAGTAATCTACACTTATTACTAGTAAGCATCCCTAATAAAATTTCTATTTTAAGGCATTACATCCACAGAGTAGTTCTGGCAGTTTGTCTTTTCATTTTACAGTATGTTAAAATATAGCTAAAACAAGATGGGTAAAAACTATACACAATTGCTCAAAATTGCCTGATCATGTCTTAATTTTGAGTCTAAATATACTAGACTGGAATTCACTGTATGAACATAGCATGCCAAAGGATGGAAAATGCTTTGACAGAACACGTCTGCAAGTGCTGGACACGTGAAACAGTCAGCATGTTTGTATAAAAACATGTTTACCCCACTTGGTAGGATAAGTATTTAACAAGAACACTGAAGGAAAAAATGAGAAAATCCAATATTTGTAAGAAATGCAGCTATTATGCATTTAAGAAAACTTTTAATAAGGTTAGTAAAATTCTAAAAAACTTTTGTTTTCAAGTAAGCCAAGGCTGGTTATGAGAATAAACTGTCCTAAATGAATAAAGTCTTGTTAAAAAAAAGAACAATAATAATAGGAATAGAAATAGGAAATACACCCCAGGGATCACTTCTGTGTTTCTGCACGAGAACCTTGTTGGCTAGGCTTACGTAGGCCCTCAGGCCGATAGCCTAGTACCTACCTATGAACCTATGAACCTATAAAAGGAAAAATAATTGCTTTGGTCCAGCATTAAATTAAGGGCAATTAATTCATGAAGGCTTGGAAATACCAAACATATTTAATAAGTATTATATGTGCAGAAGAATGTAATGAGTAATTACCAAAAGATTAAATTTGATTCTAACACACCTTTCAACAGAATTCCATGTATAACAGAAGATATGGTTTCTGCCTCCCTAACTAGTATTAAGATGAATTATAGCACAGGCTCTGACTCTATTACAGAATGTTTTTCTATCTGGGATAGTTAAAAATATTAATTCCACTCTCACATCCTTATATAATTTCGTACTATCACAGAGTTTTGTAACAGATACCAAGAAGACAGATAACATAGTACCTATCTACAAAGAAGGTACATTTGATAAGATCTTCAACTATAGACTGATTAGTCTTGCATCCTTAACTACTAAAAGTTTTGAAAGATACTTACTGGCTGTATTAGAGGAAGACTGTAAAACTGACCCTCTTACTTACAGAGGATTTTGACAGCATTCCTTATCGAGTTATTGATGATTCAGTGAATCAGTTGGATATACATCCATTCAAAGCTGGATGTGTAGAAAGTTGGCTTAGCCAAAAGTATCTAAGAATGAATGTTAAAGGCCATTACTCCAGATGAACAAAAGTCATAACAGGATTTCCACATGACTCAGTTCAGGGCCTTGTACTGTTCAACTACTATTCTCACTAATTCCTGTGTCCAAAACATATTAGATGGCTAACTATGCAGATGACATTAAGACTGGTACAATAAAGTACTAATTATACCAAACAATAAAAAAAGACTGGTACAACAATTTTAAATAATGAAGTGAGTAATAGTTTTAATATCTGTTTATCTAATCTGCATAATTGGCTGAGAGATAAAGGATTCAAATTTAAATCACAGCAAGTGTGGAGTTATGTTTATTATCTGCATGGAGAATTCTGATCTAAAAAAGTTAATGAATACAAGACCTTGGCACTATGATTACTAACAGCTTTAGGTTTAAAGCAAATGTGCAGATGGTAAAGAGTAAAACACTGCGTATTGTCAGGGTAATCTTTAGGAATGCACTCCACCCTAGTTAAAATAGTACAATATGTTATTTTAAAGTATTTAATTAAAAATCTATTTACTCTAGAAAGTGTTCAAGATAAAGTCGACAAAAAATTAATACATATAAGGATTGCTCTTATAGTAATAGACTTGAGATACATAAACTGTATTTACTCAGATATATATAACTAAAAGGAAAATTGTGTCTAGCCTTCAAACCCTTCTTAATGACAAACTACAGATATTAATGAATTTAGAATGTCTTCATCTTTCAACTACTTCAAGAGGCAGGTAGGTTACATGTAAATTAGATAGGTATAGAAACATCCTGAAAACAAAATTTATCAGTCAGTCTTCAACAAAACTATGGAACAAACCACCTCTGGGCATTACAGAGAACAACTCAATTTGTGAATTCAAAAGTTCTTTGAACACATGGGTGTAATCTCTTGTGCATTCATTAAACCAGGAGTCTGCTTTCTAAAGGGCCTATTTTGCCCTATACATATTTTTTAACTATGAAGCTACGAAACTGAGCACCTAGAACTTTAGTGTACAATGAACAAGCTACCAGCTTACAGCATGTTATAGACCCCCCATATCTCCAGATAATCATATTAGATTCCTGAAATCTTTAGAAGAAATGACTATAAGCAATAACCCCATAACCCAGGTGACTTCAGTTATCCAGCCATAGAATTGCTAATGCAGGATATGCCCAGATATTTCTGGATTTCATAAACAGGAATTTCCTGGATCAAATAGTGAGCAAACCCACTAGAGTCCAAATTATTCTAGATCTGCTCCTTACAAATACTGTATGCACCTGCTAACTCCCCTTGCCTCTCATTCTCCAACTATTAGACCATAAACTACTGATATTTCCTCTCAAAACCTGTTGCCAACTTTTCTGTAGTTAAGACTTCAAAAGGTTGAACCTTAATATATGATGAAATCTCTAAGTTTACCCACAACATCACTATCACAGACCTCAAAACAACAGTCAAGTTATCTATGGAATTTCATCCCTACTTAGACAAATACATAGATCTTGCAGTCTGGTCTAGAGTCAAATACAATGAAAAAAATGAAAAGCACCCCCCCCTCCCAGTAGTCAACTGACATAAGCAAACTTTAAAAGAAAAAGAAACTCCTTACATTGTGCAGTAAGGTCAGACCTTCTCAGAATGAGATTGGAATAAAAAGTATCTATAAGAAACTGAAAAGAACTACAAGGGCCAGTAAAGCAAGTCATGAATAGAGATTAGCTTCTGAAATGAAAGATAACTACAAATCCTTCTTTAGATGTGTTAGAAAACTAAGAAATGAAACTCCACATTGCTTAGACCTTTTTCTTAATGGGACCCTGCACTCTGACACAAATGACATAGCAAATATACTAACAGACAAGTTAGTTTTATATTTCACCAATCAAATACCTATTCTGACACCACTCATCATGCCCTATCAACCATCATTAAAGAACATGTTCTTAAAGCATTATCAAAAGCCAACAACACTTCCTCCCTGGGTTCTGACAACATACCTGAGTCCATATTAAACAGTGTCAAACAGTCTGTCACTGAACCTGTCCTCGAACTTCTTAACCTAAACCTAGCCACCTCCTACCATCCCAAATCCTGGTATACTCAAGAAGTTATGTCCTCTACAAGGGTAGCACTACCACAGACCCTGAATGACATACCAATCATCCTTACAAGTCTGATCTGTTACTTTATGTAGTGTATCATAACTAATCTCATTAATTAATGTATTTATTTATTCATATTTGTTTACCACATTAGTATAAATCATATAGTGATCAATATTTTCCAATTTCATGCTCAACCAGGTGAAATACAAAACATTTCACAAACAAAAAATACAGAAATGTAAGGAATTACAGAGTAGCTCAGACTAGTTACAAAGAAAGAAATGCATATATACATTCTAGTGAGCAAGCGCTGTGCAATGTACAATTGAGCAGACTGTAATGTACACTGTATACATTAGTTTCTAAAGTGGGTCAATCTTCAATAAATCTTGAGAGAGGCGAAGAAACTTGGGAAGGAGATCGGGATAGTGTATTAGGTAATGTGTTCTGTGTTAAAGCAGGAGCATTTGACTTGCATAAAGAAGTTCTTTTCGAGCTACATTCTGAATTTGAAGTAAGTCTTGATTTTATTTAAGTTAATGGGGAGAACTTGCCAAAGAGTCGGTGCCTGAGAGGAGAAGGCATTTGCAGTGCTCTGGGATTCAGGTCTAGGGATAATGAGAATTGGTGTGGCTTGTGAGTAGTGTCTCAGGTTGTATGAGGAGATTTTTTGTTGAAGTCTAGTTGCAAGGGGAGTGAATGTGTGGAGCTGGAGTAGTTTATAGAAATGGGATCCTAACATTAAGTTAGATCATTGTTTTATGGGTAGCCAATTGACATTTTCTAGGGTGATACAGTGATGCTCATAGACAGGTGAATTTGTAATGGCTTGTCAGTTGCTTTTAGAGATAGTTTGGAGAGTGGCAATGTTTTTCTTGGAGGCAGAAGCAAATATTTGAAACTCATATTCAAGTTGAGAAAGGAGATCTCCTTTGCTAATGGCTGTTTTGACCGGTTGGGATAGAAAAGGGGAGATCTGTTTTGGCCATGAAGAGGAGGAAGTTTATGAGGGTCTCACTTTGCCTTTGCTTATGTGAAACTGGATAGTTAAGGAGTCAGGTACTTAGTGAATATTCTGTGTGGTTCAAAAAGGATTAGTTTTGGTCTTGTTGGGGGTTGAGACGTAGTTTATGGTTTATGAGCCATAGGTGGAGCTCATCTAACCCTGAATGGAGTGGACATTAAATGCTGGTGTGAGAGTGAGAAAAGTGATAAATGATCATGTTAGCAGTGTAGAGAAAAAGTTAGAGATGGGGAAGCTCTCAAGGAAATTTGTTAATGAATATGAAGAAGGGGGGGCAATAATGGATCTTTGTAATATAACTTTGGTAATATGTGCAGATTCTGATTGGGAAGATCCTATTTTAACTCTGAAGTGTATGTCAGTGAGGATGTTTTTAAACCAGGGAGTGGTATCTGGACTGATACCAGTTTCAATTAGTTTGTTTTGGAGAAGATAGTGGTCAATAAGATCAAATGTTTTTGTCAGGTCTATAAACAGAGAACCTGTAAGAAGGGCACTATTAGACTTTTGCAGGATATTATCAGTTAGGGACCAAAGAGATGTTATAATACCTCTTATAATATTAAGAATCTTATTAAGTCTGTCTGCCATTAATTTGGCTTCTTCATAGGGAGATCATGCCTGTTAAACCTTAATTTCTTTGAGAGGGTTATACAAGCTATTGACTAGAGTCATGCTGCTCATACCACAATACACCCTCTATTCCAGTCCATGTATGATCAACACCCCCAGATCCATTTCCTGCTCTGTTGCCATCAGTTCACTCATCCCAGCTGATACCGCACAACCAAGCTGTGTGGCCTAATTATAATACTTTATATTTCTTGTCCACTTGTTTAGCCTTTCTAAATCCTTTGCTAGGTTTCCCTCATCCCCCATTGCTACACATATATCTGTGTCATCAGCACAGAGTCTCACCCTGTTTTCTATTCCCTTTGACATGTCAGAGACAAACAAACTTGAAATCTTGTTGTGCTCTACTATTCTCTCACCTAATTTCTGACTCTGTCCCTCATAGCACCTCTCTGTGTCCTACCATGAAACAATATAGCTATTCTATTCTTCAGTCTTGGTGCTTGTCCAGACTTTCCCAGTTTTCTTATCAGGATCCTGCATGGGATCAAGTCAAAGGCCTTGCCGAAGTCCAGGTAGACTAAGTCTAGTGATATTCTCCTGCCATGTTCACCCATAACCCAGACAGAAAAACTGGATACCCTTTAACTCATAGCTCCTATTGATCTCAGACCCATGCCAGTTGCTATGCTGGAGATTGTTGCTGTGTAGAAATGCTACTAACTTTTCCCTAAGGATTTTTCCATGACTCTTCCTACCATTCATGTTAAGCTAACATGCCTGTAATTCCCTGGACCTTTTCTGTACCCCACCACCACCTGCCATTCAAGGGTACAACAATTACTATCTTCCAGTCTTCTGGCACCAATGCACTAGCTGTTGTTAAAGATCTTTGTTGGGAGTCTGCCAACACACAGAAACAGCTGAACTGGTTATTTTGTTTTATCCTTCCTAAGGGCAGCCAGTTGCCTGTTAGCCTACTCCCTCCCTATCCTGATGCCTGTTAATTGTTTTTTCCATTTTTCCCTGCCACCCTCCCTCATATTCCTTTATAAAGAATGAAGTAAAGTATTCATTCAGTACCTCTGCTTTTCCAAATCTTCCATGATCTCACAACCCACCTTTGCTCTGCCTGCCCAGTTCTTTCCCTCTTTTCTTTACCCCCATTTCTTTGACATACCTAAAATGCCCTTGCTTCCTTTTTTCATCTTTTCTAACTCATAGGTTCATAGGTGTTTACTAGGCTAACGACCACAAGGGCCTTTTTAAGCCTAGCCATGCATCCCAAATCTCTGACAAGTTGAGGTACCCTTGATAAATGTAAGCAGGGGCTTGGGAGGTGAAGATTTTACAAGCAGGGGCCTGGAAGATGAACTATTTACAGACTGCCTGTGTCCATTGGAGACATAGGCATCAAACCAGGAATTAATTTCCTGTTCCCAATCAAATTGTCCAAGTTACACTTGAATTGGGTAGGGAGAAACTCTGCTTCACGGGGATGGGGAGTCTGTTCCAGAGATGGGGTAGTCTTTGGGATACATACCTGTCTCTCCAGCAGGTGCTGTTTATGTCACAGGCAAGGTTTAAGTCTTTAAAATGGGTAATTCTGGTGCTGTTTGTTTTGTGGATATGTAAGAGGTCCATCAGAGTGGGGCCCGACAATGTCCTGCATACCTCTCCCCTCAACATGCTGCAGGAGACAGAATACAGGGATAGACAGTTGAGGCAGTCTGCATAGGACATGTTACTTACTCACTTTTACCTTCAGTCTTTTCTGCCCATACCATCTTTGTTGACTTTAATAGCCTTCTTGTACTATAACCCTCCCACCTCCCAAGCCCTTCATTGCTACTTCTTGTAAGCCCTAGCGTTTGCCTTAATAAACTAATTGAAACTGGTATCAGGGTATCCAGTTTTTCTTATATTCCTCCATAGCCACACTGGCCTTCTCTTTTTGTCATCTTTCCTGTCCTTCCCACCCTTATCCATAGCCCTGAGTACTCCATCCCTGACCACTCCCGTAGGTTGTTTATTGCCTCAGTATTTTCCCTAGACTCCTACCTGAGCTTTGACTACCTCCCCAGCACTGCATATCTTCATCTAAAATCCCATAATGCATCTGTGATTTTTATTCTTACTTTTCCCTGTAAGTTAAACAAACTGTTGCATAATCACTGTTGGCTAAGAGTGCCTTTACCTGGATATCTTTGATATACTCAGCAATGGTTAAGGCCACATCTAGAATTCAGTCCTTTCTGGCACCCTCTTGTGCCAGAGTTTAGAATCTTCCATGCTGCTCCTGATAGGTTAATATACTCCATGCCTATTCCCCTCTTTCTCCGATTCCACTCCTTTATTAGCTCTCCAAGCCACTCACCCCCCTCCCTTGGTGTGTCTAGTTGAAGATATAGTCTGTCAGTCCACAAGATCTTATCCTTTCCTCTACAGCAACTGTCGGGGCACTTAATCTAGATTCTAACCTAGGTTGCACCCTTGCCCATTCCTAGTTTTATATTCTACCTCCACTGTGACCTCAGATCTGATACCCTTCTGTAAAGGGCATGTCCTCACAACTTGTCAGTTATTATCAATATTTTGGCACACTGTTTACAAAAAAAAAAAAAAAACAATTCCTTCAAACCATCTCTCTAGTACATCAGCTGTGCCTAAAATGCTTCTTTTAACCCTAAATGTGCATTACACATTTGATGTACAAAAGGAACTCTGATGCAACATGCACAAGTCCATTACTTTACTAATTTACAGTTATAACAAGAGTAGATCGATGATGTTATTTATTTTTCATTTATTTGCTGTTACTTATCTACATCGTAACTGTGCTTATACACATGAACAACATTCTTCCATGTAATATCTTATATTTGAAAAAAATATTATGCAGATTTTCTTCCTATTTCTCCACTGTTAAAGGATCTTCCCAGATGAATGTACCATACCTCTCAACTGTCCATATTTTTGACTCATATTTTTGGAACGTTCTATATAACATTTTCGGTTTTCTGGCAAATCACTGATGAATGAAGTCACTAAATAATGACAGATGTGAGTTTCAAACTTCATATCCTTTGGAAAATGCATTCTAATGTAAAACATGCTATTCTAACAATGTTTTAGGTTTATAAGTCTGTCCCTATTTTTAGTCTTTTGCCCCCCCCCCTCCAATTATTTTAGGCTTTCTCCAGATTTCTTTCAATAAGATGTTGAGAGGTATGAAGTATACCTGGTAGTTAACAAAAATACATAATTAATAAAGAAAAAGAAAACACTTTTCAGCTATTCATTCTTGCAAATGCAGCCTTATAAGTTAACCAGTACTTCATATTTTGTCATTGTTTACAGCTCTGCAAATTCTTCAGCCAACCTTAACTGCGACCGTACAACAGATATGGAGAGATGCTTCACTTCTATTGCATTTAAGCTAATCTGCGGTCACAATTCCCTTTTAAGAGTTCTCTGTGTGCACTATTTCTTTGTTTCTTTGTAAATGATGCATATAATTTAAAAGTAGAAACAGCCATGAAGAATTTTACTTTCAAATGAATGCTCAGACCTAGATGAAAGATTTAAGAATACTGATTTTCTTCAGTGTAAGATCCTGAAGCCTTTGAACATGGTAAAATAAGTCTGGATGCAGTCCCTTGATAATAATTTTAAGAAAAAAAAAACTTCAGACCTACAGAGCAACCTGACAGTATCCATATTCAAACAAAACTCCTTACTGAATTTCTTCTGTATCTCTAATAAATGGTTATATACTCAAAATCTAACCAAAGCAATGGTATAAAATGGAATGAAATACTGCTGTCAAATAATTAAATCAATACTGTATATACGCTAACAGGATTTAATTTGATTACATTTGATATAAAGTTGTCAAGAAATAACATCAGGGCATTTCACAACTATGTCTCCTCTCTTCTCAAAAATACTAATCTTTCAAAATATTCTGTTTATACATTTTGATTGTTTGGGCCTAAATATGTATCACTACAAGCTAAATTTAGATTATTTAAGGAAAATGTGACGAGGTGAGATTTTATACAGACTACTTATTCCAAACACTGCATTAAAATATGATCTGAACAAGAATCCTGAGAGGTGTGTTAAAACACAAAGGATTATGATCGGGTTGCTGATGATAATCCATTTATTATGTGTTTGAGACACAGATGACAAGAAAGTCACCTCGGGTGCTTGCAGTTTTTACTGAATGGTTTGTCATGTGACCTTTTTACATTTTATTTAGGAGTTAGGATACTTTGCAGACATCTTAATGTTTATGGGCATTAGCTGGGTTTAAGACCCTGTGTTTCTGAAGTATAACCAAACTATCAACCTATGCTGTGCTATGTGTTTAATAAAAAGGTCAAAACATGCATGTCCACAGCTATTGGGGTTGGTCTTTATTGGCCTGAATGTAACCATAAAGACTTAAAAAGTTAAAAAGTCATGTATATTCAGCAGCCATGTAGCTGAAACACGTGATGACATACCTCCCAACTGTCCCGAATTACTCGGTTTTTACCAAGTTTTGGGGTCCAGATAATGGGGTGCCACGATTCCCGACTGGCACCCCTTCATTTCCGATTTTTTTTCTTTGTATTTTTATTTTTTATTTTTCGTGCTTTGTGAGCTGATGTCATCACGTGCGCAATGACGTCAGCTTCATCAGTGCTTCCAGCCTGTCGGAACTGAGCTTGTGCACGTATTTCTGGCTCTGATTTCAAATGCTTTGCGAGCAGGAACCAGAACTGTGAGAAGGCTCATTTGGCTGTTATCGCTCCTGTTTTGTTTGTGGATGCAATCACTCCTGGCTTTATTTAGAAGGCTCTGTTTTGTTTGTGGATGTAATCGCTCAGGCTCACTCACTCTTAATGGCTGTATTATCGCTCCTGAGTCACTCTGAAACAAAGTAAGCTGTGCAAAGGAAGGGTGTGTACTGCTGCTGCTACTTTATATTGTCAAAACACCTATCTTAAAGCTGTTACTGTGAGACATTTTTAATATAATGATTTTTTATAACCCCCAATAAGATTACAAGTGTTGCTATTTACTTTACAGCATAAACTGGTTCGTACTCTGTCATACACTTATTATCCTAGATGAAATTTACATATACGCATGCTTCTGTTATGATCTTTTCAGCTGTTATTGAGAGCCACGTTGGTGCCATTTAATTCTACTTGCAATGAACTTTTCTAATTCTATGGAAAGCTATGCTCCATGTGATGCTTGTCATTATGAGAAATGACAATATGTATTAACCTTTCTAATTGTATGGAAAGCTATGCTCCATGTGATGCTTGTCATTATGAGAAATGACAATATGTATTAACCTTTCTAATTGTATGGAAAGCTATGCGGCGTGTGATGCACCTCATTATGGGAAATGACCATTTCTTTGGTCCAGTACTCATTAAGTTAGTTTGGATCACCACTCTAATTGCCTTGTTTGGAAACTTCTGGATGCCTTTGTAGGACCGAAACAGCTGCTATGATGGACAGATTGTAGTTGCTTAATTGGAATGTCTCTTTTATTTTGTTTTAAGTATTGCCTTTCGTTAGGTATATTTTAGTAAAAGATTGTATACATGCCTAGATCCTCACTAGACCCAGAGTGTCTAGAACACATGGACAGTTCCATTCAAAAAAATTCTGCAGAGCTAAGAGCCTTTTTCTAGCTGTGCAAGGCTTCCAAAAGCACTTCTGTATGATATCTGTGGTTTAGAAAGATCATTTTTATGTTGTATAAGGAAATGCAGCACAGTGCCATAGCAGTTAGCATTGGTGCCTTAGAACTCTTTGGTCTCCAGTTTCATTCTAATCCGGGGTTGCCTTCCGTGCAGAAATTGCTTATCTTCCATGTTTCCACATACATTTTCAATAAATGCTTAAGTTTCCTCCCATATCCTATAGACAAGCTGTGTGTGTGTGTGTGTGTGTGTGTGTGTGTGTGTGTGTGTGTGTGTGTGTGTGTGTGTGTGTGTGTGTGTGTGTGTGTGTGTGTGTCTAAGTAGACTTTTATAATGGAAATGTTCTGAATAGGGCAGTTTTGTCATTATTGGTTCATGCATTTTGTTTCATTGCCTACGGAAAAATATTTAAACAATAAATTTAAAATGCACTCTACTTAAGTCTAACAAGTGTGCTGTATTATACAAGGAATATAATTTAATAAAGTCAGGAAGGTGTATAAAAGAACTCATGTATGTTACTTGTTTTGTGTGCAAGGGGACTATGATTTGAAAACAGTCCAAAGGTAATCTTTATCCACCACTGGCCAGATGCATTTTCTTTGAGAGGTTGAGAGGTATGTGTGATGACCTTAAGGGGTCATTGACATATATCCCATTGGTCTCCATTACAGGAGGTATAAGATATCATACAGTGAAAATACTAGATCAACTGGGTTTTTCTTGCAGTTTATATCTATATTTATATCTATAGCTATATCTATATCTCTATCTAATATATATATATATATATATATATATATATATATATATATATATATATATATATACATACAGACAGATACACATAACACACACACACACACACACACACACTTACACACACATACATACACTCACTGCTAGAAGCAGGCATTAAACAGAGTTTATTAGTTACTATTGGCATGAGCGTATTATATACTCTCATACTTCAAGATTCTTTGGATGTGGTGTGGGTTTCAATGCTGTTTTAATGAATGTAAGTTTCAAGGGCAGAGAAGTTTTAATGCCAGATTTGCCAAGTCTATTTTCATTGTGAGACAGTATTGCTTTATTTAGCAGATATTGATTAGTGTTTGTGCATTATGCTATAAAATGTTAAAATAAAATCCAAATAATCATTGTAGAAGTAAAGCAGTATGCACACATTAGTGTTTATGGTAAATAGGGTGAAATAGTGAGGTGATCTGACATTGGAATGGCTGCAGGGGGACTCTGGTGCTATATTTTGGTTCTGTTGTTCAGTTTGCGTTTGAAAGTAGGTATCCCACAATTCCATTGGAGAGGGTGGGGTTATGTAATTATGTATGCAGATTTTACATTAATCAGCGTACAGATTTGTACCTATTTTTCATGGGCCTTGTCCATATTTTTGATGATTCCAGGTTGAGAGGTATGTGTGATGACCTTAAGGGGTCATTGACATATATCCCATTGGTCTCCATTACAGGAGGTATAAGATATCATACAGTGAAAACATTAGATCGACTGGGTTTTTCTTGCAGTTTATATCTATATTTATATCTATAGCTATATCTATATCTCTATCTAATATATATATATATATATATATATATATATATATATATATATATATACATACATACAGACAGATACACACAACACACACACACACACACACACACACACACACACACACACACACACACACACACACACATACATACACTCACTGCTAGAAGCAGGCATTAAACAGAGTTTATTAGTTACTATTGTCATGAACGTATTATATACTCTCATACTTAAAGATTTAGGTAAAGAGTGGGTTTGCATCGATTGTTGGAAGACAACAGAAATGGGGACCAGGAAATAAAGTTTATTGGGGACTGTATAGATAAAGTTTTAAAAACAATGTTTCTGTTCAAAAACAGTATTATAAACAAGTAGTCTAATGATCTAACAGCGATCTAATAAAGAACATGGTACAATTGTGCAGGTAACCAACCATAATGGTAGATGTTTGAATGATCACTGTTGCAAAAGCTGTACCTTCCCTACATCCCCACCAGGGGCATTCCTTTAAAAATTTACCTTGTGGTTAAAGTGGTGTATTTCCTATATGATTTATTTTCCTCACTTATACTTCCTGCATTCTCAGTACTTCACCCTGCCTGAGTTTTATTACCCCATGGCTTTTACATTGCATTGGGAAGTTACACTTCTGTCTAACTTAACTTTTATCAAGGTGAAAAGGTCTGAAAGTGGTGAGGACATACATACCTCTTATAACTGCACAGTGGTGACACTCCCTGGGTAGATGTATGACTCATGAAGGAAGCATCCTGAACTGTAGTAGGCTCTACTTTCACTGGCTTGTGTGAGTAATCACAAAATCATCATTTTTGAAATCCCTCCCCTTCAACTATTTAAATTTATTGGCTATCCTACTGTATTCCATAGTACCAGAATACAAAAGTGACCACCCCTTTCAACCCATCTTGCTGTTTTAAAAATAGTAACTCTCCATTAAACCTTAACGTTTTAAACAGGTAAAACTTAAGTTACCTAATTTCACATCTAACTTCTCTAGTGCACACTGCAGTGTGCATTTTTTTTTCATCTTACCTTTAAGCATCCCTGTGACTAGCACTTTCTCTAATACCTGCTGGAAAGCACTAGGAATCCTTAAACTGATACAAGCACTCAACTCTCCTTGTTAATAAGGAGAAATTAATAGTAGGCACTAAACAACCTATAATTGCAAAGTACCTTGTTAAGGTAAGGGAAAACAGCTCCTGTCATTTACAGTGTGCCACCCAGCAACAGCCCCTAAGGCAAGACAATGTACCTAACACTTTAGTCATAGGTGACTCTATAGTCCGGCACACTGATGTCCCTCTCACCAGGTTGAACAAGGAGAAAATTACAGTTAGCTGCCTGTCAGGTGCCAGCATCCGTCACATAACACATGCACTCAAGTCACTCCACAACAAGTACAAATATGACTCTGTCATTGTCCATGTTGGAGTGAATGACTTGAGACGTACCTCCCTGGACTACATGAAAACAGACATGGAAGAGCTCTCGGATCATGTGGCCCAGGCCTGAGTAGCATCCTGCCTTCGCCCAGAATGATACCACAATATAAGAACAAA
Source organism: Protopterus annectens (assembly GCF_019279795.1). Lineage (NCBI taxonomy): Eukaryota > Metazoa > Chordata > Ceratodontiformes > Protopteridae > Protopterus > Protopterus annectens. The sequence continues at coordinate 1,056,663,797 of NC_056730.1, forward strand.
ATGATTGACTTCAACAATTGGCTAAGCTTCTGGTGTCATTCAAAGGGGATCCAGTATCTCTCTGCCTGGGACGACATGATTGCTAGACCACGATGCTTTGCCAGAGATGGTCTGCACCTGTTGCCCCTGGGATTCAGGTTACTGGTTAAGGCTCTTGCCACCACTATAGTGCCTTTTTTAGGCAAAGTTCAAAGGAAAAACCACCACCGTAACAGGTACAAGCATGCAAAATCTGAAGGTAATGCTACTCAATGCTAGAAGTCTAAACCTCAAAATGCACTCTCTCGAGGCACACCTAAAAATGGAGAACATCAATATCTATGTAGTAACTGAGACCTGGTTCAAGGCTCCAGAGAGGCTGCAATACCAGGTTACAACTCTTACCACACTGTTTGGCCACCAAACCAGGACCAAAACACTAAAGGTGGAGGAGTGTCAATATTCACCAAGGATATTCACAACACCAGGCTACTTTCCCAACACAATGCGTCTGAAATTCTCAAGGTGCAACTAATACTAGGTAAGACTGCAATCCAAATTGTAGCTTGCTAGAGATCCCCCACCATGCCCCAAGATTCTCACTACACCTTTCTAAACATACTGGAAAATATTAAGATAGAACCAAACACCCTAATACTGGGTGATTTTAACTACCCTGCCATTCATTAACTGAGAAAACTACTCATGTACCAACACCTTTGCCCAACGGTTCTTCTAATTCATAAATTCCAACACCCTGGATCAACTAATCCATAGTCCCACCAGGGGCTCCAATATCCTAGACCTGGTCATTACCAACATGGGAAATCGATGTTACACACCTATGGTCACCCCCTCGTTAGTCAGGTCTGACCATAAGCTAATCACCCTTAATATCCACATCCCACCCCCACCCCCCAGTAAGGAAACCTCCATAAAAAAAATTCTCCAAAGCCAACTTCATGCTACTCAAGTCAGAAGTGACAAACTTCATGACACCCATGCAGACGGGAACTGAAAGTTCAACTGCTGAATCCTACACTAAGGCACTGTACGAGCACATCCACTCATGCATGAATCGTGCCATCCCAAATAGAACCAAGATGATCTCATCCAAAAAAGGAAGCCAATCTGGTGGTCCCCTGCCATAAACAAACTTTACAACAAAAGGAAGAAACTGTTGCAGAAAAGACGAAAATCCCAGGATGCAAAAAACTCCCTTACCAGCCTCAGTAAGAAACTGAGATCCCTCATAAAATCCTCCAAAGCTAGTTACAAAAATAAAATTGCCAAAGATTCCAAAGACAACCACAAGGCATTCTATAACTATGTCAAGAATCTAAATGGCAATGCTCAGATCTGCTCTGAGCTAAAACAGAATGGCATTAAATATACTGATCCCAAGGATATTGCCAATATCCTGGCAGATTGATTCAGTGCCAACTTCACCCCCCTCTCACCCCCTAAATGGCCCATCTCAAAACTGGAAGATTGCCAAATTCCAGTAATAACGGCCACACAGGTAAAAAACGCACTCTCCAAAGCTAAGAATACAGCATCCATGGGACCAGATGACATCCCGGGCTGTGTACTACATGAACTACAATATGAACTGGCACCTCACCTATGCGTCATATTTAATCATAGCCTCACCTCAGGTTTCATGCCCACTGAGTGGCGCAGAGCTACAGTTATCCCACTCCACAAGGGGGGATCCACCTTGGATCCTGGAAACTACCGTCCCATCAGTCTGACAAGCCTTATCTGCAAGGCCATGGAGCGTATTATCATGGAACTTATAAACAAAGACATTGGCAACCTTCAAACACTGGACCCCACCCAGTTTGGGTTCGTGAAGGGCCAATCTTGTCTCCTGAACCTGATTGACTTCTTTGAATCAGTCTCCAGAGCCATCTAGACCTTGCCAAGGCCTTTGACACCATCCCCCACTCTGGAATCATAGATAAACTTACTAAGCTGGGCATTAATCCCTACGTCACCCAATGGGTTGCTAACTGGCTTACTGATAGAACCCACACTGTAAAAGTAGCCGACTCCAAATCCAGCTCTAGACAAGTGACAAGTGAAGTGCCTCAGGGTTCAGTCCTGGGACCGCTCTTGTTTGACATCTACTTCTCTGAAGTACAGGCCAACACTAAGGGACTCTGGCTAACAAGGTTCTCAGATGACTGCAAACTGAGAGCCATTATTGAATCCCCAAATGATGTGGATACTCTACAAAAGGGCCTTACAGAAACAGATGCTTGGTGCCAGAGCCATGGGCTCAAGCTCAATGCCAAGAAATGTATAGTTATACCCTTTGGGAAAAAACATGTATCCATGAATTACCGTATAGATGGCAGTACACTGAACACTGAAAGTGTGATAAGAGACTTAGGGACACAGGTAGGTATGCCTTACAGTCTACCTTTCCATTTAAGCCCCCACCCCCTTATAGATGAAGAAGAACAGAACAGTACAGACTGAATAACAATCTGCATCTGTCTACAAAGGGGTGCTTGGACCCCCATCTCCAGGAAAGATTGCTGCTGCAGACTATTCTGTCCAAAAGTGTATTAAAGACATTGGCTACTTCAATTTTAACTGCCAAACTTTGACTCCTGCCTTACAAGTGGGAAGCTTGCAGCCTTCATGGCTAGGTAAGACAGGAGTGATACTCTATTAAACTACAAACTATTAAACAAGGACTGCAGTAGACAACAACAATCCAAAGATCTTAAATGTGCTTGCAGAATTTTCCTGATTTTGCCACATATTTTTGTCCTGCCTCTCATAAAATGTTTGATTTTCTATTAAATTACTGATGATTACAGTCAGTCAGTAATTACAGATATTTCAGTTTCATATTTCTTTTTCTTCAGAAAATGCATATTAATGCAACACCTGTTGTATTATTACTTTCAAAGAGAATTACAGTAATAATTACAAGTCAACCCTGATTTGGGGCCTTTGCCCCTTCATTATTTTAATGTTTTTCCAGAATACTCAAGCAAAGTTGAGAAGTATTCAGCAATCCAATTCCAAGTTTTATATTCTTCTCCAAGAAGAAGATCCCAGATTGAGTTTAACATTGTTACCTTTCCTGTTGCAAACTACAATTCTCCTGTATCTACCAAAATGTCTGACTGTACAAAACCCACAGACATCCAGGTTTTACCTACTTCTGAAAATCTATTAAACAGATACACCAGTTGCCCTAATGTGTTTGCCATATTGTTCCTACCAGCCATACCTCTCAAATGTCCCAGATTTTCACAGACATCCCAATTCTGAGTCAAAATCTTGCTATTTCCTGACACAAAAATAAAGATTTTTTTTTAGAAAAGTGATATATTACATTCAACAAATAATCTCAGTCATTACAGATACATACTTTCTTTATTTCAGAAAATGTATATTAGTTCATGTCCTCTAATTCTGAAAACCTTCTATGTCAGAAGTAACAAGAATTAAACACTCTCAGTGATTCTGGGTCTTAATTCCAGATAATGCTGGCCCTGTTTCCAGTTTTAAAGGTAAGAAGATGAGAGCTATGCTGCCAGTTTATGCCCCACATTTGATTGTTCAGCTTTGTGAACAAGCTGATGAGGCCATTGGTTAAATCCCTACCTTCTTACATTGAGCATACTTAACATTGATCTTCAATTATTTGTCAGATTTACAGGCTCCCACTGACTTATCTTTACTGTGCTCATCAAATCACTCTATACAATGATTAGTCAAACGATGGATTGATGTCCCTGAAGTTTTTTTCTAAATAGACATCAAATCAGGCAATACTATTCATTCATATGGCTGAATAGTATTCTGAGACTAAATGTTTTTCCTTCAATAGTAGTTTCTTCAGTAGGTCAGTTTAGTGGTTATAAGTATAAAGATAAATCCCAGATTTGTCAACTTGCTTGTGAGATGGGTAGATAAACATTTTTTCTGTCATTCACATGTATAATGCCCTAACGTTACATGAATTACTGAAATGATTGTCGATTTGCTACCTCCACTTCCAAGGAAACTTTGCAGTCCTTCTTGGATATGCTCAAAAAGGCCCATCCCTTCTTGCAGTATTCATGTGATGCCCACCATTGCTACCAATATGTGATGGCCACCAATATATGTCATTCCCATGCTGGGCCAGAAATCAAGGAGCCTGAATGCTCACCACTGACACTAGAGAGGGACATGCACTTGGAATACAAATGGATACACTCAGTATTTCCAGATGCAGACCTCTCTGCATCAAGCACAATTTCCCTTAAGAGCACACAGGGAACACACTCAGCCCGGGATCTGGATGTCTCTATATCTGTCTCCCTCCAGATCCCCAGTAAGACTCCCCACTGGTGCAGCCCTAGGGTTAGGTCCTCAGCTGAGTGTCCAAGCCATGTCTTCCAGCACCCTCACTGTAAACCCAGTATTTTGTGTCCCTCCCCCAAGTAGCTCACACACACACACACACACACACACACACACACACACACAAAAAAAAAACACTCTCTTTAAGATTTAATTTTCACACACACATACCTGGGAAAGTCTGGAACAGATTACCCACTCTACCAACTTTGCCCAGACTATAAGGTAGTTATCACTGCCACCAGTCAGTACTATAAGGCTCTTAACAAAAGGGTGCCCAATTATACTGTGTAATATTAATACTAATAAAATGGTAGTAGTTCACCAAGATAGCTAGGCCTTCTGGAGTGGCCCACACAGTGTCACCAAATAAATATAAGTACTCTCAAAGGTTAGATACTTTCTAAAAGTACTAGCCACAATAAAAGTTTTAAATATATTTAATAATAAATAATAAAAGTACATGAAAATTTTGAATATATATTCACAGTAAACCACAGAGTTCAGATAACAGGAAATATTGAAAAGAACACTGATGGACAGACTCAGATAAATACAGAAAAACAATATCTAAACTAAGCTTCACTATATTCCTGACTGAGAGAATTTTACTGTTCCCTAGTTAAGTAACTTACTACCGCAAGGCAAGATGCTGTGGGTGAGGGTCTTTCTAATCAGGTTCCCAAATGGAATACTCTAAATACTCTGCAATTTCTCTTTGTAATATCTAAAGTATAATTTCCAAGAGGGCTGGCAGAATGGCCTCATCTGGTTACCTGATTCTAGGTTCTCACAGTATTCCACTTTGAAGCTAAGACAAGAAGCTAGCACAGATGGCCACAGTACACATCCAAATGTTTATGGCAGTGCCCGGGGCCTCTTCTCCCTTCACTGAGCTAATGGACAAAGGCTCTTCCCAATACCCAGCGACTCTGGTCTGGGGAAGAGCCTTTGTCTACTGTTATGTGACTTTTAATCACTTAACAGCTCATTTACATTTCCCTTATTTTCCTTAAAGTTAACCTTTGCTGTGCCAGTATCCTCTATTAAAACATAAACATTTAATTCAGCTACAAAACTACATGTACATTTCTCTTCGTTTCAGCAGGGTGCACTGTTGATACATTTCAACACAAGCAAGGCTCACAAATACATTTTCAGCACAAGCATCTGTGCAAAATCAGTTTGATATACAAATGACATACAGTTCTAATAAATTTGTAGCACAAGCATCTTGTATAAATCAGTTTAATATTCAAGGGACTTATTATTCTTTACAAAACTCCAGCTGACTATGCTGGCACTTGCCGATATCATCACAATTCTATCATATAATTTTCTTCTATCCTGCCTTTTTTGGATATAAAAGTATCACTTCATGATAGACATTTAAAGACGTCAGTTTACTATAAACTCACTGAACCATTCAGTTTTCATCCCTACTCTTACTATTCCACAGCACAATTTTGTTGTTTAAGTAGGTTTTGCACCCACCAGTGAATCTTAAAGTAGCTAACATCAAAGACACCAACCAGCCTTTGGCCACAGTTCTTTTGCTGTCACTATAAGGAATATAGTCTTGAAAATACTCTCTTCAGACTCAGCATCCCCATCTTCACTCAGAACAGATGGTACCTTCAGACTCACTGTTTCCAGCCTCACTTAAAACACAGTTGACATATTCTAAGAGGTGGGACTCAAAGTCCTCTGCACAGGAACCTTAGCCAGACATTCCTGGGTAATCCTCACTGCTCATTTTCATCTTCTAGGTCTATGCTGGTGATGCCTCCTTTGACAATTCTACTTTCCATAAAACGCTGATCAGTTAACAGATCTTTACTCTTTTTCAGCTTTGTGTTCAGAACATATGGCTTTGGGTCTGATGACACAACCAAAGATTCTATCCAATCATTGCCAAAGATTCTCTGATATCATGTTTACTCGTAAACCTCCTTGTATTTAAACATGGTGTTTTTTGTGTACAATCCATGACTTTCACATATGTTTAATAACAATTCATTGTTCATGCCCCTCTGGGCATCTCTTTCACTCCCTGCTTGTGCACTAAAGTTTCCCAGTAAGACTACCACGGATAATCACCAATCTGTATACCCTGTCACAATGCTACCCCCAAAAAAGACAAATAGTTGGTACTGATGTATGATATATATACCAACAGCAACTGTCAGCATCTGTCTATCCATGATTTACATCTAAATTAAGGCCAGCTTCAACCTTACCATCCAGTGAAAAAGTCATCAGCTGCACAGTCCTCATTCTGAGAACTGTGGGGATCCCAGAGCTCACTCTGAGCCTCCCATTAGGTGCAAAACAAGAATAAGAGAGAAACCACCATTGGAAAGATGAGTTCAGCAGTCCATGCTGTGCAGTGAGGTGAGTTTTATTATATCTGGCCATACTTTTCCATGACTTGCATGACTTCAGGCTTATTTCCTCCAGTGAGGTGGCATTATATGCACAGAATGCCAGTTTACATTGTCAAAGATTAAAATTATCTAAATCTCTTCACTCCACATCTGCCACCCATTTTAAACTGCATACCCTACCCTTCAACAATCTGCAAGATGGCACCAATCAGCTATTTTTGGATAAGCCATATGATTATTTGAGAGGCCTGACAGCAGTGTGTTTCCTGACAGACACCATCTCCAGGTTAGAATCCAGGGGTGAGTCTCAGTAACATTAGTCTTGTCAAAGTCAACTTAGATTGTAAAAAAAAAAAAACACTCAGGAGGTTTTTTTGTGGATTTTTGGGATTGCCCTTTGGCTGACACTATACTCCAGGATCTTCTCACCAAGGGAAAATCTAAGAGAAGGACAAAGGTTCAGACAGTGTACCTATGAGGCTCATTCAGATACATAAGTCCTTTGCTATGATCTACAGGGATCAATTTGAAACTCGCATATGAAAATATAATGATAACAGTATTAGGCCATACTGACAGGAAATGCATCCACTTCTATCTTCCCTTATTGTGACACTAGTGCTGAAATTGTTGGCTATCTTGGCTTTTTAATGGCTCTCTCATACAGGTCACACCACATCTCTTCAAGTGTATTTCAGAATCACCATAGTTTTAAGGTTTTCACTTTAGGAATACATGATACATATTAATTATATTTTACTAAAGGAGATAATGACATGAGATATGAACACTTGTCTGTTACACTGGTTCTTGTAATAGCCAGCTAACTGGGGCAAGGAAATGTGTGAGCATAGCTCTCAACGTTCCATTTCCAAAATGTGGAACATTACCTCTTATAATGTAGAATAAATGGGCAGAGAGTGGAATATCTATTAACTGCTTACTAACACCTTCAACTAGGAAGCTCACATGATGGTTAAAATGTGCAATTCTGCACTTAAAGAAAGTTCTTTTCATGAAGTAATATGATTCAGTTAGAAGTTCTCACCCTGGCAAAAAATAACATAAATAAAGGGGATAGAGGGAGTGGCTACTGCAGCAGTGATCATTCAGCCATATACACAAATGAAATATGTTCATCATATGGATAACTGCTGCAATAGCCTCACTTATATGGGTAGATTGCCATATCTTAGTTCGACTGGGAGTAGGAAAGATGAGGATCCAGGAGCCCATGGAGAAAGGTCCTAGCAAATCCTGTCCTAGACCTGGAGAAAGGTCCTAGCAAATCCTGCCCTAGACAGTACAGTTGTGTACACTTACCATAAATGTAGATGTTCGAGTGTATTCACTGTTGATGTCATTACATTAGGGTAATTCTGCTGGCAGGTTGCCCTCAGTCAGCCTGAATTCCAAAGTCCTGGGTCCTGCGTCGGCTGTCGTCGCCCCTTCCCTGACGTCAGGTCAGCAGGGGTATAAAAGAAGCAGCCGACGCCATTTTCTTTAGTTTTTCTTGCCCCAGATGTCAGGTGCCCATAGGGTAGCCAATATTTATATCTATATATAAAATTACATGCAGCAATATAAACATTACCTTCATCCACAAGCAAATGCACCACACAGGTTGTATAAATCAGAGAAGGAAAGATAGGTTCCATCAGAAGAAAAGGGGGAATGGCGGGTGGGTAACCTGGACTGCAACAGTGGATACACTCAAACATCTACATTTATGGTAAGTGTACACAACTGTACTATGTTCTTCGTGTTTCACTGTTGCAGTCATTACATTTGGGTAGATTCCCAAAGCTATGGTTGGGAGGCTGGAGCTAAACAGCATTAGGAGCAGCTATGAGACCCTGCAGAGCTGCAGTGGCAAAGCCTGTCCTGGATTTAGAGTAGAGTGGCAGATGACAGTGCTTTGTAAAGGTGTGCACTGAACTCCAAGTAGCTGCGTCTAAAATGTCCTTGGTTGGTACTCCCCTGAGAAAGGCTGCTGAAATGGCTGCAGCTCTGGTGGAATGTGGCCTAATGCCCTTAGGCACTGGATTGCCATGGTATAAGTAGCAGAAACGAATGCAGTGGCCTATCCACTTTGAAATAGTCTGCTTTGAGATAGCTTTTCCTTGTGATCCTGCAGCATATGCCACTAGTAATTCCTCTGTCTTTCTGAAAACTTTGGTTCCGTCCAAGTAGAATCTAAGCTGTCTGTGTACATCCAAAGAATGTAGAATTCTTTCCCCCTTTTTCTGTGGATTTGGATAGAAAGTTGGCAGATGAATGGTTTGATTAAGAGCCACACTAGACACCACTTTAGGCATAAATGTTGGGTTGGTCCTCAGGGAGACCCTGTCCGGATAAAAAATGATAACATTTCCACAGCCATGAGTGACTGTAGCTCTGAAACTCATCTTGCAGAAGTTATTGCTAGGAGCAGAGCTGTTTTCCAAGATAAAGACTTTATATACGCAGTAGCAGCTGGCTCAAAAGGAAGCAGGGTGAGTTTTTCCAAGACGTAGTTGAGGTCCCATGCAGGCATCGATGATCACCTTGGAGGCCTTAAATTTTTGGCTCCTCTGAGGTACTGTTTTAATAAAGGGATGAGAAAAGATTGGTGGCTCTGCATTGTAATGGGCTGAAATGGCAGAGGCATGAATTTTAACAGATGAGAAAGATAGGCCTTTGTCTAGCATTTCAGTTAAGTATTGTAAAATCTGAGGGATATTTGGTACAGTTGTATCTATTCCTGGTGCCTGGTTCCAAGCACAGAATCTCTTCCATTTTCCAGCATAAGATTTTCTAGTACTAGGCCTTCTGGTTTACAAAATGACTTCCATCACGACTTTGCTTAGAGGTGTGTTTTGTATGACTACATTATTCGCCATGCTGCCAGGTTTAAAGTTCTGAGCTAGCTGTGCAGGATCTGATTGTTTTGCTAGGATAGTAGATGTGGTATTTGAGGTAAGGTCCAAGCTGGGCATTGACACATGCTCCTTAATACTGGGTACCAGTGCTGGCAGGGCCAGTCTGGTGCAATCAGAATCATCTTTGGCTTCTCCTGTCTGACCTTTAGGAGTACCTTGGGGAGGAGAGGCAGAGGGGGAAAGGCATATACTGATAGGTTTTTCCAGCTGAAGGACAGGGCGTCCACTTTCCATGCTTCTCTTTGATAAATCCTTGTGCAAAATCTCTTTAGTTGGTAGTTGTGAGGGGAGGTAAATAGATCTATGTCCAGGCATCCCCATTTCCTTGTTATCATGTTGAAGACTTGTGGATCCAGCTGCCACTCGTGGGGATCCATGAGGTTTCTGCTTAGTTTGTCTGCCAGAGTATTTTTCCTTCCTGGCAGGAATTGTGCCTGCAGATGTACTTGGTAAGTCAATGCTGTGTCCTACAAAGTCATAGCTAGTCTGCAAAGGGAGTAAGAATGAGTGCCCCCCTGCTTGTTTATATACCACATGACCGTGGTGTCGTCTGTCTTTATCAGTAGTTGTCCTGGATGAAGTAGGTCCTTGAAGGCTGTCAGGGCATTTTGAACAGCTAGCATCTCTTTTTGATTGATATGTAGATGCATTTGGTTTGAGGTCCATGTTCCCTGAATGCATCTTCCTGCCATGTGGGCCCCCCAGGCATAATCTGATGCATCTGTTATTAGTGTCTGCCTGGCTGGGGTAATGTGAATGGCTGTCCCTTGTTTTGGTGACAAGCCTTTGCCCACCATCGAAACTCCTGTTGCAGGCAGGGAATGACAGTAATTATGGTTTCCAGGCTGTGGCAATATTGAGTCCAAACACTTTTTAGGTACCATTGAAGTTTCCTCATATGCAGTCTTGCATACGGAATTAATAGAATGCAGGATTCCATGAAGCCCAAAGCCTGCAGAATTTTTCTTGCAGATAACTGGGCCTTTGTTGCTAACATGTTGAAATAGGTAGTCAGTTGCCTTTGTTTGTCTGGCGTGAGATAAGCCATCTGGGCAGTTGTATTTAAGCTTGTAGCCAGGAATATTATCTCTTGAGAGGGTACTAGTTTTGATTTCCTGTTGTTGACTGTGTACCCTAGGCATGTTAGAAGTTTTTTTCACAAATGCCAGATGCTGTAAAAGGATATCCTTGTTCTCTGCTTGAATTAGACAGTTGTCCAAGTAAGGGTATATTTGTATTCCTCTTTGTCTGCAGAATACAATTACTGGTGTCAGGCACTTTGTAAAGACCCTGGGCACAGTAGATAGGCCAAAGGGCAGTGCAGAAAATTGGTAATGCATTGAGACAGCCTTGAATCTGAGGTATCTTCTGCATATTTGTCTGACTGGGACATGCAGGTATGTCTCTTTTAGGTCTAAAGTTACAAGCCAAGTGTTCTTGCCCAGCATGGGCAGAAGCTGCTGCAAAGTCAACATTTTGAATTTTGGTATATCCAGGTATGTGTTCAGAATCAATAGGTCCAGTATTGGCCTCTAGGCCTTGTCCTTTCTTTGCACTAAGAACAGTCTTGAGTAAAATCCTTGTCCCCACTCTTGCTCTGGTACTTGTTGAATGGCCCCCATGTCCATGAGGGATGAGACTTGTTTTTGTGCCTCTGCCCATTGATTTTTTGGCAGATCTGGCCAGCCGTTTACCTTTGGCAGGGTATGGAAATGGAACTTGTAGCCTTGTGATACAATATTTAGAACCCACTTGTCCTGGGTTATAATGTGCCAATTTTAAGAAAAAAGTGCTAATTTTCCCCCTAAGGGTGCTGCCAGGTAATAAGTGCTTGGTGCAGGCAGGGGGAAGTCATTGGAGTTGTTTTCTGTAGGGTTGTGACTTGTCTTCTCCACTTTTGGAGGTAGAAGCACCCCATTGCTTTGACCTGTATGAACCTTGAGCCTGGGATCTGCCTCTAGGGCATCTGGGTCTGTCCATTTGAGGTCTGTCTGACACAGGAAAGGACCAATTCTTTGTTGGCCAGTGTCTACTAAACCTGGGTGGCTGTACTTGTAAGAAATTTTTGACCATTTGCATAGATTTAGCCTTGTCCTCCATTTTCTTTAACACCTCTTCTGCCTTAACACCAAACAAAGTATCATGCTGTAAAGGTGCATCTAATAATTTAACTTTAACATGATCAGGCAGATTTTGTTCCTTTAACCAAGCCTTCTAATTACAGAACCTGTTACTGCGGCCAAGCAGGAGGCCTCTAAAGAATCAAAACCACATTGCAAAGTATGCTTTCCATCTTGTTCAGCTGCATGCAATATATCCTGCATTTCCTTGTTTTCTGCACATTCAGAGTTTAACAATATTTTCTGTTTAAGCAATGACATGACATGTTGCTGATATTTGAGCATTTGAAACTGACAGTTTAAGGCCCTTATAGCCAAGGTAGTAGATGTGTAAACCTTTTTTCCCCCATCTGTCCAGTGCCCTAGAATCCCTGTCAGAAGGGGTAGGGTTTTTGGCAGCAGAAGCCTTAACTCCCTTGGGACCCTGAGAAATAGTTTCTGGGTCAGCAGCAGGGTTTTTAAAAAGGAATTTATGTGAGTCAGGAACCCTGTAATATCTGTTAGGCTTAACAGGAGCTGGAGGTAAGGAGTCAGGGGTAAGGCTAGACTCCGAAAACACATCATCTACAATGTCTAACACAGGGGGAATGGCAAGTGGCTTGTGCTGAGGTAGTAACAGGACATCCCTGAGTCTCTTTTTAGATTCTGAAAAATCTTGGCTCTCCCAGTGGAAATGCTCCCTCATGGTATGTAAGGTTTCCCCAAAGGAATAGTCTTCAGGAGGAGAAGCTGAAGGTATGGATTCTTCAGCATCAGAATCCTCATAGGGGGTAAAAGAATATTACTGATCAGAAGAGGAATCAGAAGAAATGGAAACCTGATCTGAAGATTCATAGTCAGTCTCTTGCCTAGGCCTCTTATCAGGAGGGGGATATGAACCCCTGATCAAGGTAATCAAGTCTTCGGCCATTTTGAGCATCTGTTTTTTAGGCATTGAGGCCTGTCCACGTGGCTCTTGAGTTAGCTTCTTTGTCTTTGAAGGAGCCTTAGTCTTTTCCTTTGAAGTCAGTTTAATGTATAGATGTTTGGGTCTGAATACACCCTCAGAAGCCAGTGCCTGCTCAGTGGCTCTGGACCCATCTAAAGGATTAGCGTCCGAGGCTTCAATGCCTTGAGTTTCCAGCAGCATGGCCGACTCCATGTGGGAGTTGGTAGCGGCCTGCGACTTTAAATTAGCGGTCATCAGGGGCTGTGAAAGCGCCTCACTGAGAACCGGAGAACTGGCGACTGGCTTAGGAGAAGCTTCGTCGTCGGTTTTGGGCCTCGGGTGTCTCTTTTTCTTTTTCTTTGCGTTATTTTGTGAACTCCGGTAGTCGTATGGCTTTCCGATGACATTTCTGGATAATTAAACCTGCGTCCAAAGTAGTTCAAAGCAAAATCATACTGACGCTTAATAGTGCATTGGTTAAATCTAGCATAAAACCGACAACCCAGAAAGTTATGATTGGGGCCTAGGCAAGGACTACAGTAAGAATGAAAGTCCTTATGAGGTATTTGCTTCCCACAAGAAATACAATTATTAACTTTTTCTGACATCGGTTCTGGAGCAAGAAAAAAGTTTCCCCAACAAGGTACTTACCTTTATAGAAGACTTCAGATCTGAAATTCGAACTCAAAAATCTCAGGAGTCAGCCGACCGGCACTTGCGAACTGCTTCTGCTTCGGGCACCACGCGGCAAGAAAGACTAAAGAAAATGGCGTTGGCTGCTTCTTTTATACCCCTGATGACCTGACATCAGGGAAGGGGTGACAACAGCTGATGCAAGACCCAGGACTTTGGAATTCAGGCCAACTGAGGGCAACCTGCCAGCAGGATTACCCTAATGTAATGACTACAACAGTGAAACACGAAGAACATCTGGAGAAGGAATCTAGTTTGTAATGCTTTTTAAGATAAGCACAGAAGGCCAAATTGCTGCTTCTAGAATACTAGAATCCAACCCTTTCCAAAATGCCACAGATAAAGCCAAAGCCCTGATAGCATGAGCCTTGATCCTACCTGGGATTATCCTGTTGTAACAAAAGAAATAGCACGAGGCAACCATTTGGAAACAGTCTGATTTGACAAAGGTTGTCCTTTCTTCTTACTTTCATAAAAAATTATTAACTAATCAGAGTTCCAAAAAGATTATGCTCTGTAAAGAATTTACCTGTGCTGTCTATGGACATCCATGCTATGGAGTGTCCTTTCTCCATCATTTTTAGGTTCTAGAAAGAAGACAGAAGATAGCTAGCTTGGCTCAAAGTAAACTTGGTTGTCACTTTAGACATAAATGAAGGATTAGTTCTTAAGGATACCCTATCTTTGCAAAACTGAGGTAAGCTTGACCCACCATCAGAGCTTGCAACTCAGCTACTCTTCTTGCAGAGGCTGGAGCAATCAGTAACACTGGTCTCCATGTGAAGACCCTCAAGTCAGCCTGATGAGCTGGTTCAAATAGAGAAAGGGTTAGGTTTTCCAGACAAAATTAAGATTCCCAAAAGGAGTCACCTTTTTTCTAGGATTCTTGTTTTGCAAAACTCATTTCAAAAACATTTTCACATGAGATTGCATTAAAAGACAGGGATCTGTGAGCAAACATGCTAAAATGACTAGCAAATGAACCCCTGATCAAGGTAATCAAGTCTTCGGCCATTTTGAGCATCTGTTTTTTTGGGCATGGAGGCCTGTCCACGTGACTCTTGAGTTTGCTTCTTTGTCTTTGAAGGAGCTTTAGTCTTTGCCTTTGAAGTCGGTTTAATGTATAGATGTTTGAGTCTGAATACACCCTCAGAAGGTAACTCATACATATAATACAGAACCAGAGAGACGTTATCCCTGAAAGGGTGCTACTTCTTGCCTTGGCACTAAATAGAACATCTTTTTCATTTACTAATGTACAATTTTTCTTGTAGTAGGTATTCTTGCCTCATTTAATTGCTGCATGCCCTCAGAGAATAGATACCTAAATGATACTAAGAGTTTTATCATTCAGGCAATTGGTTGTAGTTGTTTGGGGGTTTGGATGAATCAAACACCTCTTGTCCTGTGTTAGTAGGTCCAGTCTGTGAAGAAGTTTGTGGTAACTGCCTTAACCATTTCTAAGAGAAGGGAGAACTACTGTTGCCTGAGCCAGATGGGACTCACTAAAATGTTTTTGGAGAGTCCTTCTGAATCTTCAGAATGATTCTAGATATTAGTGGAAAGGGTGGAAAAGCATACAGGAACATTCCTGTCCAAGGAAAAGAAACAAAATCTGTCTTCCATGCCTTCTTGCATGGAGGCCTACTGTTTGTTGTGAGTGGAGGCAAAAATATCTACTTGAGGTGTTCCCCACAGTTGGATAATTTTCTGGAAGCCCCCTGATTCCAGTTCTGTTCATAAGGGTCCATCCTGGTCCTGTTCATTTTGTCTGCCACATTAGTTTTCTCTGATGGTATGTAAGATGCCATCAGAGTGAGAGTGTGCTGAAATGCTACATCTCAGTTAACAATGGTTAGTATGCACAGAAGTTAGGATCTGCCCCCCCCCCCCCAGTTTGTGTACCACGTCACTGTGGTGTTGTCTGTAGGCACTCCTAATGGTCTTGGGGACCATAGATGACTGAGTGACTTGAGAGCATTTGTAAATGCCAACATTTATTTTATATTTATGTGTTTTAATCTGCCTTTTGTGTTCCAAAGACTCTTCAATTGTATCCCCATAGACACAGCTTCCACAGCAAATTCTGAGGTGTCTGGTGTTACAGACTATGCTGGAAATGGAAGGGAAAATGGGAGACCAGGATTCTGATAAAGCCTAATATCAAAGGGATAATATGTTGAGTGTGGGAACTATCACAAACCATTTTAGAAAGGAAAGATCCAGAAATGGTCGCCATGAACCTTTCTTTGGCACCAGAAACACTCTTGAATACATCCTTTCTCCTAGCAGAGAAGGAGGGACCACTTCTATCACCCCCTGAGATAGCAGGTGCTGATTGACAGGAGGCAAAGGAGGATTTTAGACCAACAGATGAGGGAGAATCTCATAAAAAAGAAGGAAAGACTCCCACTGCCACATGCAACTTTATGAATTGCTCTCAGAACCCATCTGTTGCCAAAGAAAGAAATTGAGGTTCAGACCTTCTGGAAGGATTAAAGGTATGCCAGGTGGGAAGGGAGAAGGAAGGAAGTCTTATGGAAAGTTATTCAGACTTATTAGATTGTCCCTTGTTGTGAGGAGTTCCTCCTTTGTTTTTGGAACCTCCCCACCATTGCTCTTTAAATGTTTGCTTGCCAGCTGCTTGCTGTGTTTGCTTATTATGCTTTTTGAAAAAGTGTGTAAAAGTAGCACTAAACTTGGAGAAAGAAGGCTGTAACATCTGAGAAAATTCCTTGAATCAGCTTACATCTCTCATCACACATTTTAAGGACCTCTGCAGCAGATGGCCTAAAAACAGCTCTCTGTCTAAGGGAGAATTCAAAATTTCAATTTTTAACATCATCAAGAAGGATTTGAGTATGGCAGTCACCCCAGAAAACACATCAGCAGAATCATAAGGACATTTCAAACAGTGGGTAGCCTCTAGAGACACAGATGCAATCAGGTTGCACAAAGATGGTTTTTGCTTTTGGTTTTTGTCTTTTTTTTCCTCAGAAAATGAAACAGATGCCATAATACTTCTCATGTTCTCAAAACAGCCAAGATAAACTTTAACATATGATCTTGACAGTTAAGAATTCTTAAAATAAGTGTTGCAAAAGAATATTTGTTTCCCCAATTAAAAAAAAAACTTTCCCATCCTTGTCAGAAAGGGATGGATTTGTATTAACCAGATGTTTAGCATCATTTGGCTTCAACAGAGAATTAACTTCTGTGGCTGATCCAGGATTAGTGCATAAACAAAGACTGAGGTACTTTATACAATTTAGCTGCTTTCTTGACAGAAGCGGGCTGGCTGTCCAGCAAGTTACAGGCTATAACAAACACATCCTCCAATACTGAAAGAACAGGAGGATTTGATGACAGTTCAGGAAAAATCTAGGTGCAATAAATCTTAATGCTTCTTCTGAATGTCATTATGTTCCTACTGAAAATAACTGGTTAATTCTGGAAATAGTTTTGTAAAAATTAGAATTCTTCTAAACAAATGGCAGAAGCTACTGTTTCCTTGGAATCTGCATCAGAAACCTGTGGAGAAAAAAATCAAAAGCTATCCCTTTACAATCATTTTGTGGTTTAAAATCTTGAACCTTTTCAAAAAATGAAAAATCCTTTTACTCTTGTCAGAAATAGTTGAACTGGAGGGGGGCAAGAACCTGAACTAAACCCCTGGGCTAAAATTAAGCCCATTTAATCACTCCTATCCAAAGTAACTGAGATAGGAGAAGACACATGCCTGTGGTTTTGCTTCTTTATCACAGGAATTTCTAAAGAAGCAGACCCTCTTTTGCCAGGAAAAGCCTTCCTAGGGACAGGCATTCCAGACTGGCTAGGCACTGAGGTATTCCTAGCTCTTTCTGCTAGAACCAATAAGAGTGATTCTCCCTTGCACACCAATGGCACTTCAACTGCTGTAGGGGACATGTCTAACCCCTGGCTTATGGTGGCTGTAGGAACTACATCAGACTTCTGGAGCAAAGGAAAACGGTGAATGGTCTGAGGAACCAAGAAAGGTGATAGCACAGTCATCCATATGTGCCTCTTCCTGTGTGGTAGCCAAGGATGTTTATTCATTTTCATTTTTTGTGGCTGGTAGAAGGAAGAAATGAGGAACCCGTAGGTTGTTCCATGATAAAGATGAAAAAAGATGCATGATTCCAGTGGAAGCCTGGCTGCAGTTGTCAGTAAAACATATAAATAGTAAAATAATTACTTTTTCCACCATAAAAATGCAATAAAAAGCACTTAAAACACTTACCCCATCTCCTAAAAGTAAAAAAAAGTTTACAAAGTAAAATGTAGTTTTAAATTAGATGTAATAACTTTTTCCCACAAAAGTTAAAAATAGCACTCCTGTTTAAAAGTTACTAAAAAATCATGTCACAGTCTATAAACCACTTTTTCCTAACGTAAAATAACTAATTTCACAGAAAATTAACATTTTGGTCATGCAAATAACAAGTGAACTTTTTTTTTCCACAAAGGGAACTTACCCGCCCAACAGTGGAAAGCGTTAGCCGACAATTGATTCTGAAAAACCCACAAGAGGAGCACTTTTCAGTGGAAAGCTCTGAAATGCTTGGCATCCAAACCACTCCCTTTCTTCAGCTCAGCTTGAGCTGAATAACAATTTGGGTGCTTGGAAGGTGCCCTTAACGCTTTTTTAAGTGTCTGGCTGTTATATCCTATGCGGGATACTCATATTGTTAGCCACAGCTAAGTGACTACATTTAAATATGTTGCTATAAATATACAATTATTACACATAAAGATGTGTTCAAGTTTTGTATAAATAAAAAGAAGTCTTTATACTTCTTTGTGTAGGTTAGACATATATATATATATATATATATATATTTATATATATATATATATATATATATATATATATATATATATATATGGGTCTACCTCAACCCAATGAAATTAAATTTCAGTGAAACGTAATTAGGTAAGCTCTATTTCGCAAAATGGCATTTTTGCCAAAATGCACTTTCGTGAAAAGGCACCTAAGCGAATAGCAATGGGGGCTGTTGCTTAGATTGCAGCACAGTGGGGATAAGGGAATATTCACTTTTCCCCACTGTAGTGTGATTTTGGAGTGAGAATATAAAAGCAGCGGGGGTGTGGGAGAGGTGTAGCCCTCCACAGGTGAATTGCAAGGGGGCTTTCCCCCATGCATAAATATGGTTAGTGTTGTGTTTTTTTATTTATTTTTGTTTGTTTTTTTTTTGTTTGTTTGTTTTTGTTTTCGTTTAATTTGTTTTTCACGAAAGTGCATTTCGGCAAAAGTGCACTTTTGCAAAAAACAGCTTGCCTTTTTATGTTTTGTTGAAGCGTAATTTCGATGGGTCAAAGTAGACCCATATAAATATATATATATATATATATATATATATATATATAGTTAATAATCACGTCTGGCAACATTTCTTCTTTTCTGGCATACAGTAATTATATTAAAACAGTAGTCTTGATTGGATTGTTATAATCACATCCAAATCACTGTAGGAAACCCTAATAAAAGCAGTCAAAGCAGAAGTGTGAATGCATCAAGACACTTGAGCAATGCAGAACTACATTAATTGGCCTGTTTATCATAATTGCAAAGGTAGTTATGAAGTTGAAATTGAATATTCAGTAGAATTAAAGCAAGACGTTTGCTTTCATACCAATTAGAAAAAGTGATCATGCACTCTGTCAAGGGATACTCTCAGAAGGCATACAGGTTTTTCATTGCTAAAGGCTGCAAGTGATGCTATCATTCAGCTGAAAAAACATTCACTGAAGAAACAATTTACAAGCAAGCTGTTCAAATAAAAAGGATACAGAGGAGTAGAGGGGATTTATTGTTATACTTAATCAGTTATACATAGCTATTAGTGTCACTGCAGCCTGTTAGACAATATTTTGAATTTGAGGGGTCCTTTAAACCTGCATACTTTGTTTTATCCCCTATATCTTCACTTTCTGCAGCTGTAGAATCTGAGGAGCAAAGCTTCTTATAAAATCTACTCTGCAAACAAAATTAATTACAGAACTGGAAAAAGAAAATAAATATCCTGCACAATCTCTGATTCATGTTCTGGCTAATACTGTGATATGGTGTGTTAGCTTCATTGCAGAGAATATATGAAGCAGGCACTGTAATATCCCATCTATGCCATGATGTTTGATAGAGTAAGAAGGGCACATTTCATTAGTGTGCACGGATATTAGCCTCATAGGTAGACATTAAGTATGCAGTCCTGGAGAACATTGCAGAGCGTAGCCCAATTTCATAATTGCCCCAGAGCACTATCTGGTTAAGTGACTCGCTCAGGATCCACACCGGGCAAATGAAGGCTGAGGGAATTAAACTCTGGACTACAGGAAACATCCTTTCAGTAGCTACACCAACTGCCAAAATAAAATAATGCTGTGCAAGCCATACATACTGCATTACAAAATCTACAAGTTATTGCCATCACTCCGGTTACATTTATACCTCTCAACTATCCAGATTTTTGCAGAATGTCCAGATTTCTGCTTCATATTTTTCATCTGTTCCTCATAAAATTTGTAGTTGTCTGGCAAATCACTGAAGATTAAATCACTTAATAATAATAAATAATGACAGACATTTGAATTTCAGATGTTGTATCCTTCAGAAAATATATAATATTGCAAAACCTGTTATTCTAACAACTTTCGAAGTTTATAGGAACAATATTAAAAATCTGTCACTATGTTTGGGCCTTTGTTTCCACATTATTTTGCACTGACAGATTGAGAGGTATGACTACACTAAGCTATATAGCAAAAAATGGGGAGAATCATTTTGTGCCCTGTTATATATTACTGATGGTGATGTGGCGGTATTTGGTTGTGGGGCTTAAGTGAGATACTTTACCGGTATACTAAAAAAAGCATTTTTTCCACATGTATATAAAAAGCAACAACCATGCAAAACAGATTTAACAAAGATCAGAATATGAAGATGGCAGGGACTTTTAAATAGCTAAACAGTAATACTAAGAAGAACCCAGAAAACATTTTGAAATGTAAGCACTTTAAATACCTACCAGGTTGTCACTGGATAAAGGGCTACAGCATTACTGTTCACATTGCATTCCTTAATACAAGTTATTAATGTGCACAAATTATACTATATGAGTCTTGTTCATAGTATCACCTTTTATTACAAACTGTATGCATACACCAAGTACGTTATACTAATCAGCCCTAAGTAACTGCTCTGTGGTTAGCCCTCTTGGTAAAATATTTATACTTTCTTAGGCTTTCCTAATAAGTTAATATGTTACAACTGAGGTTGTCTCATTCCATTGTATTAGCTGTTAACAGAAGCCCTGCCTTCAAGCCCCTTACTGAATAGTACCTTCCAACATGCAACCTTCTTTGGGCAAAGATGCTTGTAGCCAGAACTCCTTTGCCACAAAACTATTGAAGATATCATGTTTTCAGTCCTGGTGTCAAAGATGTAAGAAAACCCTTTCACGTCAGATTAATCTCAGGCTTCCCTTTATGAAAGAGCTCTAACTCATGCAGCATTTGCCTTTATGAAGTCACTTAAAATGCAGGTTCCCTTCACCTTCCTACTGTACTGTAACTGTTATGCCTTCTGTGAAATCTCTGCATGGGTCACTGTTAAGCATTTATATAGTATTGCCTACATATATCTGATGAAAACTGTTTTGTTTTGCCTACTGTTACAATATTTTATGTAAAACGTTGGATCATTTAGGTGTGCCTTGTAGTTTTTAGTTAGTTAGTTAGTTAGTTAGTTAGTTAGTTAGTTAGTTAGTTAGTTAGTATGTCTTGTTATAATTGTGATTTACTGCTTGAATGTTATTTGTACGTATTCTAGATTTTGCATTTAAAAAGACTTTGCTTATAATTTATATGTTTTGCTAATAATTTATGTGTGTTTGGTTACGGTGTAATTTTTTGAGTTTTGAACCCTGGGTCTGCACTGACCTGTTATGATTGCGAAGTACTGCTTGAATAACATATATTGCATATATTCTAAAATTTACAAAATAAATTGTTTATTTGGCATATAAATTATGTGTGCTTGATTGTTACATAATTGACAGGATTTTTCTCCCCAGGCCTGCACCGAAATTTGCCAGTGCCTAGTAAGAATGTCCTGCTTAACAATAAAATAAATAATCTCCAACAAAGGAAAAGGTTCCTTCATATTCCTTCATGCAAGTTGTAACATACACAGATCACAATTTAAGTCTGTGTCATATTACAACCTTTAGTAACTGAAAATTCACTTAGTATCACCATATTTAACAAACTAGAAACAGAGTACAGAGTAAAATGATTAGTCCAATTAAAAATCACTTTAGCAAGCAGATGTAGGAGAGTCTCTCTGTGATGCCCTCCCCATGAAAAGAATAAAAATGCCTTGTTGAAATTTCAAGTAGTGTATTCAGTTAGCTAGGTAGATGGATGAGTGTTCTTGTTCTAATACATTACATTCAACAGGTCAGTTATTTTAAAGCCAGTTCAGTTACAGACAATGATGGAATGTTCCAGGAGAGCTGATTGGAAGAAAATCTGGGAAATGAAAACGCAGGTCAGTTATTTAAAGCCAGTTCAGTTACAGACAATGATGGAATGTTCCAGGAGAGCTGATTGGAAGAAAATCTGGGAAATGAAAACGCAAGGAGCCAATCCCAAAGCTTAGGGGTTAGTCCCTTATTTGAATATTCATGAAAGACATGAAGGTTTACCAGCTTAGCAGCCTGTGGTACCTCATTCTTCGTTAAAAAGAATTTATTTTTATTTTTAACAAACAAAAATGACAACACATTATGAGCTACCACTATAGAACTACATTTAAGAAAGCACTTTCACTTCTGGTTCATTAGGTCCATCTAATACAGTAGTTTGTAGAGTGGTTTACAGTTTTACCTTTTATGAGGCTATCACCAGACTTTATGTAATACAAGGGGCAGTGTCTGTCTTTTTGGGGCTGATAGTCTTTGAAGCAAAGTATGAAAGCTTTGTTAAAATAACTTTTTCCAGTCTGACTTGTTTTTATCAATGTTTGTATCATATGTAGTATGAGAATCTGTGCCCACTTTTCCTGAAATACATCATGAAAGACTACTCTTCTCTTGTTTGGAAAAAAGGATTATAGTGCCTGCTTGTAAGAGGCTCATATACATGACTAATGTGACCAGTTCCATTTCTTCTTCGTGATGAAGTCAGATATTTTTAGATGCAGGGGAGATAGTCATTCGAGCCACACTGGTTGACTCCCATTTTTTGAAAAACACTTGCATGCAGAGAAGTAGCTTACTGTAAGTATGGGTGACCTCCTTGTGCATTTGAGAGACTGTCAGTTGATATTATCAAATGCTGATTCACACAAGTCATTGCTGCTGTCACCCTATGTTTTGGTGTGGTCTCTGCTGTTATATTCAGATGCAAGTGCCTGCATTGTTTTGCCCCTGAGGTCTATAAATCACAACTTGCTTTCCCCTATCAGCATTTGCATGTCATTATGTGCTCATTAAACTGTGCTTCTTCATTTACATGTCACTTCATATATACTAACTGTGAATATACTGTCTTATGCTATGCTCACCTACTTGCAATTTGTCTGTGCACTTTGTACTGTCTGCACTATGATTTGTTGTATTTTCACCCTAGGCAGGATATACCAAGTCAGAATTTATCAGTCAGTAAATGAAAATAAATAAAATAAAATAAAATATAGAATAAAATGTTGCTATTAATTCTATAGCCAACTAAAATTATTTCTTGATCTTTTGAGTGAAATTAGTATTAATACTAATGGTAGTATGACCAGCACCAAGGCTTTCCTGAGTGGCCAGATTTGTGACCAAATATATATAAGTACTCTCATAGATTAAAATATTCTCTAAAAGACCAGCCACAATGAAAAGTTTAAATATATTTAATAATAAATAAGAAAAGAACATGAAAATACTAAATATCTATTTACAGTAAACACCAGAGTTTCAATCTCAGGAAATATTAAAATAACACAGATGAATAGATTCACACAGATACAGGAAAACAGTACTTAACTAATCTCACTATATTTTTCTGACTGTTCTAAAGAATTATTATTCCCTGGTCACTTATTAGGGCAAGACAAGATGAAGTAGGTGATGGGTCCTTCTTTGTCTGGTTCCAAAAACAGAGTGCCATGAGACGTCAGTATCACCTAGTATTAAAATATTATATTTAGTGATGATTACAGAATGACAACACATACATCTGGTCATCTGACGTCTGGTTTCCATACTACCCACCTTGGCTAGAAGTTGTCAAGATTTACCACATATGTGTCAACAATACACATACAGAGAGCCTTATTAAGATCTGCTGCCGCTACTGGAAGTCATAAAACAATTTCAAACCTCCACCCTTCCAGAGTAGCAATTAGTTCTCCCCAAAGACAATGCAGAAACCTTCTTAGTACAGACTTTTTGTCTCTGGCTGCATTGAGAACAGTAAGCTATAATCTTTATGGCCTAAGCCAGGTAATTCAATTTCAAACTACTTTCAAAGTTAGGTGGATTGAGATTAACCTCTTCTCTTACAGTATCCTCTTTTAAAACATATACATTTAAACAGTTACAATAATACATGTATATTTCTTTTTCTGTCCGGCAGAGCACACTGTTGGTACATTTTATAACACAAGCAGCTTTACAAATATATTTTTCAACCCAAATATCTATGCAAATCAGTTTGATATACAAATGATATATAAGCTAGCTGTGCTGGCATATTTTACACATCCACTGCCCTACTTCCCCTGGCATAGCTGGCAATACCTCACATCATCATTAAAATTCAGTTTAAAGCAGACTTTGCTCCTCAGTGGTTACTGTTTGCTCTCTACCTGTGTTTTGAGTATTTATGTTAGGGTCCTGTTATATCTTATTTTTTTGGTTTAACTTATCTCTTTTCATCTTTTGTCTTCTACTTAATGAATATTGTATACTATCCAAATTCAGAAATCTTGTCTGTTAAGTTAATATGCTTAGGAAATGGGCTTAAAAACTAAATTCCGCTAATCACTCTAAATTCCAAGGAGGTACATTATTACGCAGGTGGAGTCATATAAAGTAAAATAACACACAGTTACGCTACTTAACTCATGTGCCCACCAAAAAAATAATAACTCTAACTGGTGCCATTTTCTCTGCAAGTTAAAAAATCATTGTTAATATTGTACAGACAGTGCACAGTAATATAACTATCTGAAAACAGCAGCACCAGAAAGATACAATTTACTGCCATCTAAAACAGCAACACCAGAGAGGTACTATTTTAAGTGCATAATGATTTAATTTTGCATTTCTGCTTTATCATACAGTGCATATTAGGGGACATCTTTAACATTTAATGCAGCGTATCAAGAAAATGCAGACAAGTACCAGCATGACATGTATATTTCTGAGTAATACAAACATACATTTTAGAAATCAATCATTTAAAATGAAAGGGGAAACAAAATGCAAATTAATGTTTTTCTAATTTCACACATCCATGAAAAAACTATTAATATGGTATAAACTACTTGTAAAATACATTGATATGCATTCTGCTTCGCAGACAATTTTTCTACAGTTATAATTGTTTCCACCATTAAGAACCCCACATAAAAAAATCAATCAAAACTCCCATCACATACGGCATACTCTTATGTATGCTACTAATATTAAAAGCAACTCATGACAATGCTACGTTTTTAATATTATAGAGACAAATACATTACTAAAATAACTTGAAAACAGAATACCAGAAAGATGTTATTTAAAAGAACCTGCCTGTATTTTATTTTTTCCACTTCAGGAAAACCTTTACACTAGAACATAAATATTTGGCAGCTGAATCAATCTGTTATGAGTATTCAAATAAACAGCAGTATCTTCACTACATTTTCTGATCAGTTCTAAAGTAAATGCTTGTATACATAACCATAATACATGGTCATATGTTAAATAACTCATTCTTGTTTAAATTAAATTGTCTACATATCCCTGCCAGGCATAATTAATACACCAATAAAGCCACTGCAACTAGTTCATTGGAATACAATTTTGGTGAAATACATATCTATATCTATATCTATCTATATCTATATCTATATCTATATATATACCTATACCTATATCTATATCTATATCTATACCTAATATATATATCTATATCTATACCTATACCTATACCTATATCTATAGCTATACCTATATCTATATCTATAAATATATCTATATCTATACCTATACCTATATCTATATCTATATCTATATCTATATCTATATCTATACCTAAACCTATATCTATATCTATGCCTATACCTATACCTATATCTATATCTATACCTATATCTAAAAGAAATCAGTAATGGCAAGTAGTAAAACACAGCCTCATAAAAACACAGTATTTGGCAGAATTGGCAACTTTCACAGACAAATGAACTACTACAAGCAGCATTAAACATACGTCTCACTGCAAAACAAACCCACAACCTGAAGCAGTGGACCAACACTCAATCCAGCTTCAAATAATACTCAGGAAAAGAAAGGGGAAAGAAGAGGGGCTTTCTTCTCAGAAGAAGACACCTCTTTCCCCTATCATCAGCTGGCTTTAATGCCTGACTGTTCCTCTTTCCCCTGACAGCCCTAAACACTACCCACAAGAAAACTACAAACTCTCCACTAAATCTTTCAATAATAATAATAATGAAATAAAAACATTAAACAAATCCAAACATATATCCCTTAAATGAATATCATCTGATTTATACCAGACAGGATCCCTGTCAGTAAAATTCCAGTGATCCAATACAACAAAATCCAAAGAAGCAGCAGCTCTTAGAATCCTCTGATTTACAAAATGCCCAGCCATTTCAAAACCTTTAAAAGTAAAAGCTTTTCTTGACCCTATTCTGGGAATAATCTCAGATCAAACAAATATAACCTTAGGAAACCTATGTTTTAATATCACCAGATCCTGTACTTTCTGTGCTAACAATCTCCTTTCACGAATTCTACCTAAATCTTTCCTCCCCAAATGAACTAAAGTGTCTAACGTCTGTATCTCATCAAATCTGAACAACAACTGATTCCATCATACTCCTCTAAAACCATGCCAAATCACTTCCCATTTTGATAGATCAAGCCCTAAACTTAAAGCATAAGGCCTAACTGCAGCTCACTTTGCTGCCCAATACACAAAAGAATCCCCCAAAATCAGTATCCTGCTGCATCTTGAAATGCAAGCACAAAAACAACTACCAATACAGCAGCCAAATTTAGCTATCTTACATGAGAAAAAAAGTATTAGAAGATCACCTTCCTACCCTCTTTATCACTTTGATAAACCTGCCTTCTCCAGCCAAATCTTACATCCTATCTCTAAGGGATGAATGAGCCAAAAATCTGAGGACTGAAAACCCCTGGTTTTCAAATCCCTTCTCAGAACTAAAACAAACTGCCTTGCTGAAACTGGCCTACCTTCTAGCCCTTAAAAAAGACACAGTAGACCTTTTACCCTTAGGCACCTCCTCCTTCATTTGCTTTGCTCATGAAACTGGGTGCAAAAACAATTCCAAATTCTTTAACACAACTTGTTAACCTCACGGTCACCCTCCCCGGACAACCTTAGACTTACATAGCCAAATTAAAACTTTATCTGGCAGTTGGCTGAGAGGATTAAAGAGCAGTAAATGAGCTGTTTCCTGTGGTCCAGTGGTGCAAGGTTTGATTCTCTCAGCCTCCATTGTCTAAATATGTCACTGAGCAAGTCACTTAACCAGACACTGCTCTTAGGCTGAGTCTGAAAAAGGTCCATGGAGATCAATACTCTAAGCCAGAAAAGAAATACAAATAAATAAATAAACAAATAAAACCACAGAATATATAACACACACATCATTGTAACATAAATTACCTAACAACTTCCCTATTTGGAAAGCACCTTCATACAAAAAGACAAACAATGTGGCGCATAAAATATACACATGAAAACTCAAAGACAACACATAGAAGCCTCAGTGCCAACAAATGTCAGACTCTTGTCATAACCCAAGTCCTTTATTCTTTCCCATCCCTTCAACATTCTTAAAATCCCCCAATGCTTAGTAATGACAGCCTACAGACCCTGCTGCCACACAGATTGCAGCCAAGTGGATCCTTGCTGTCTTTACTGCCTCACCAAATTTCTATCTATGATCCAAATATCTGACCATCAACCTAAATGACCATAATCTCTCATGCCCTGAGAGCTGCTTGACAAGTGAAGTAAAATAAGCAATCACAGAGCTAAACACTGTCCTTGTTGCCTGTGACCAGGAATGCAGCACCATCCAACCTGCTGCAGCCTGCCAATGTTCCATACCTCCTTGAGAAGTACTACTGGTTGCCTGTCTACTTCTAGGACCAGTAAACAAAACCTGTGAAACTGAAAGTGGGACAAACTGCCAGTTATCACATTCAGCCTAGCCAGTAGATGATTAGCAGAAAAAGTAAAGTTAATCCTAAAATTCTGCAACACTCACTCCCGCAACATGGCTTCATTATCAGAATAGAAAACCACCTTCCTGTTTCTCAGCTCTTCTTGCCACACTATTGAAAGGCCTCATATGGGCAACAATTCCAAAAAGGTTACATCCTTCATCTCCTCTGAAGGCCTATCATCAGGCCATTTGACAGTAAATCAACTCCTTTTTAAAGCATGCTGCCATGCCTGTTCTCCTAGATGCATCAATATAAAGCTGTAAATCATCAACTAATACCCATTCCTCCTGCCAAAAGGATATTCCATTAAACTGGTCCAAAAAGATGGACCAAATAGAAAGATCTTTCTTTACAGTGTTGGTTAGTCTTACCTTATTATACTTTCTTCTTTCTCCCTCCCCACAAACAATTATCCAAAGATCAGCTGAATGTTCCAGATGGTCATATCACCCTACAGCAAAATTTAACCAAGCTAGGAGCAGTCATTGAATCTCTTCCTGAGATAGCCATCCTGCAGGAGGTTTGTCTCAAATAAATAACTGGTGTCAAAATCATGGACTGAAACTAAATGCCAAAAATGCATTATTCTATCCTTTGGTGAATCATTCACCCAAGGGAACTACCCCATTGTCAATACGGACCTAATTTGGGAACTTATGTGGACAGTGAGCTAACTTTTGACCAGCTTATAAACAAATGGATGGTTTGAAGAGCTTGGTATGTTATTGTCACCCTTTACTCAGCCCTCATTAGGCCAGTCATTGAATGTAATGTCCCCTTTGGCATATATCTGTCCAGACACATGCAGCAACTAAAATGCCCACAGAGATACCTTACTTAAAGGATACAAGGCCTAAGCAACACATTCTATATGGATCAGCCAAAAGCCCTGGCACTATACTCAGTATCATACAGACTGCTAAGAAGAGACTTGTGTCTGGCATACAAGACATCCTCTGACCAATTACTGATGGATTTAATAAATCAGCTAGTCAAATGGCATCAGAGATACTCTGTCTAGGGATCTAAACCTCTTCTGTAACAGCAACAGAACTGTTTTGAGGGACAGGTACATTTTGCAGTGGATACCATTGCTGTGGAAGAGACTCCCCATCGGCATGAAAAAAATTCATTGTTGTCCATTTTCAAGCACAATTATGGATGGGAAACAGAAAA
Source organism: Protopterus annectens (assembly GCF_019279795.1). Classification (NCBI taxonomy): domain Eukaryota; kingdom Metazoa; phylum Chordata; order Ceratodontiformes; family Protopteridae; genus Protopterus; species Protopterus annectens. The sequence goes on from NC_056730.1 coordinate 1,056,692,897, forward strand.
TTTACCCCAGGACTGCCCCCATACTACTAATGGATGGAGGCAGTTCCTAAATGCTTTATCCTGTGCATGACTCCCCACCATACCTCACAACCTCCTAGAGCAAGAAATCTGGAAAAAGCCATAAATAAAAGTGAGACAAAGGTATGATCCCAGTTATTCTTATCAGAGGTGATATACAATTATTGACCATGGGATGGTTAAAGCCAATCTATAATAAATTGGGATAGGTTATTTTGAGCACAAAAACGGAAACTGTCTAGGCATAAAATGGCCCACAAAGGCATCTAGCCTATCACTTACCTATGACCCTATGACCCTAGAACAAACCTAATAACGCAATAACTTCCTCATCTCTGATCATCTTCTTCACATGAATAATATACATTTCTCTCTTGCAACTTATTCAGCTTGTGAACAGGTAGCAAATCAGACTCTGTTTATCATCTACTTCTATGCCTAAGATGTTTCAAACATTGACTGGGCCTTCCAGCTTCTCATAGTCTACCCCTACATCATGACATAAGTTAATGAATGACTTCCATCCTTCCCTGCAACTTCCATGCCTTCTATAATCAACAGAAAATTATCCAGGTAATGGACAGCCCTCTGCTGTGGGACCTGCCTTGTCCAAATCCAATACAAATTCATGCTAAACATCTCAGAAGTAGCACACACTATTGCACAGCCCATTGGCACTGCCTTGACAAAATAAAAGCTACACCCCCAAATACATGCCCAAGCAGGGCCAGTCAACCTGCTGTATAGAAAAGAGTTGAATTGCAGCTTTGATATCCATTGTAACTATCAAGGTGCCTCTAAAGCCCTTGATGAGACTAACTGCATCATCCAAAGATGCAGAATGCACTTTTGCATCCCTTTAGTTTATATTGCCAGTCACTGCCCCCCCCCTTTGGAAAAAAAAGGTGAAGAATTCACCTAAATTCCCTAGGCTTATCTTTGCACACCAGACCCAATGGGGAGATGTGAAAAAAACAGAAAGGACTGAACCTCAAATAGCCCTCAAACATGACCTGCGTTCACCTCCTTGTCAGAGTCTGTGCTATTTTCCCCTATCCCTCACAGATTTCAAATTCTGCACAGCTGTCCTACCTCTCCCCAACCTGGAACTAATGGAAATCCCAGTTGAAAAAACATTAATTAACTTATGAGCTACATGCAGTTATGATAATCCGGCAGTAACCCTTGCAAGACTGCCACTTTAATAAGGGAATGGGATGGCCAGTCTCCTGGCTATTCTGAAAATTGCCTCTTCCTCTACTATTACTACCTTCTTCTACCTCAGTCTGTCTACAGCTATCCTGGTGCATAGTTAACATATAACCACCTGTCCAGTCCTTGCATCAACAATTCAACACTCCATGCAAATATCTGCACCATGAGCAGTTATAAGCAAAGCTACAGGAAGGCCACGTGCATGTTCCTACATTGAAAGCCCAGCATGTTCCATTCATTTCCCAATAGTCATCTTATGGAGAGCTTAACTGACTTTCCACCACATTCAATATATTGTTTAACCATGTATTGGCATGCCTGGCCTCCCATCACAGTGATCTAGCCACTGCTTTCAACTTCGAGAAATGCTGGTCATACCACAACCAAGCATTGCCACCCCTTAGATGCTGTGCCTCATTGATTGCTAAAAATATGCCAACAAAGACAACCGTATGAGGTATCCTTCTCTAGAATAACCACTATAATATACACAAAACTTAACACCCTGTTATCCCAGGTCCTAGCCCTGAATCTGCCTGGCTTCCACTTCCCCAATGCTGCTGTGTAAACTACCTGGTCCGTGGCCCCCCAGTATTTCAGCCTCCACAATATGCTGAGCTCCAGCGGCCTTAATCATGTTGATCACAGATATGGGTATATGCAGTGCCACAAAGACACCAGTCCTGCCTGTCACAAACAAAACTTGCATTCTCTGCCATTCAGCTAGTAGTCCCCCTTGGCTTAGACCTGCCAGCTCATTAGCACTAAACATACTCCCAGCCATTGGCAGCAGCACCCGCCACCCCATAATGGCCAGGATGTCCTGACCTTCCTCTGTCTCATCCCTGCCTATCTCATTCAGGGGACACTGATCCTGTACTTGTTCTCCTGCCTTTAACAACTCCTGTAACTTAAACCTTTCTCTCCCACTCAGCTCTTGCACAAAACCTGGCACACACTCCTCTGGTGCTGCATTTAACCCTGTCCCCCTTCATCTTCAAAATCTGAAAGATCATCTGCTGTGGCTAGGGCCCCACCATCACTACTGCAATGGTTCCTTTTTCTTGCTTCTGCATTCTCCTTTTCTTAGGCATTTTTCATTAGGTTGCTCTGCTGGGAGCTTTCACTTCCTTTGGACTCTCCCTTCAGCTCCTGTGTTGGGTTTCTCAGTCATATGAGACATTGCAACCACCTCTGTAAACAATGCCTCTGCATCAGACACAATCCAAGCCCAACACTCCTTCAGTGCCTAGATCAAATAAAGTATCAGTAATAGTACCATATTTGCCTACTCACTACCCCTCCCAAAACTACCTACCACTGTCACACCCCATCTGTCCTCAATTGTACTGCCCCAGGCCTCCCTCTTAAACCCCTTCCCACAAAGGGATTAGTTGCAACCTCATACTACACCAACAGATGAATGAGGGCCAGACCACAACCTGAGGACATACAACAGGCTGTACCTTAGCTTTGTTCTTCACCACGTCCTTTAGCCAGTAGGGGAGCCTCAACTACCACTCATATGTATTATTGCAAGTATTTCTTTCTCCCTTATGTAATATATATATATATATATATATATGGGATCACTAAGGATTACCGAACACTCAAAATCCCAAGTCTGAAGATACCAAGACTGGATGACCGAAACCCCGCATTATCGAAAGACCAGGAGCGCGAAATGCAAAATCCCGATGTTAAGGAATTTTGCGTTAGCGCTTCTGGTGTTGCGGTTCAGGTAAGTCTGTGTGTGTAAGTGCATTTGTGAGGGGTGTAGTGTGTGTAAGTGTGTGTTGTGACTGTGGTGTGTGTGTGTGAGGGACTGTAATGTGTGGGTGTGAGTTTGCCTTGTGTGTCTGTTTGTGCGATCTCGGAGTTAGAATAATAAAGTAGGGGGGTGTGCCTATGTCTAGTGTAGGATGCATTGTTTGGTTGTGGGGGGAAGGTATGTGTGTGTGTGTGTGTGTGTGTGTGTGTGTGTGTGTGTGTGTGTGTGTGTGTGTGTGTGTGTGTGTGTGTGTGCTGTTCGGTTGTGTAACTTTCACGATTTTGAATTTCTCGGTTTTAAATATTCAGTATTGTGGGGTTTTGGGCATGTGGTCTTGATGTTTTAAGCATCAGGATTTTTGGCATTCTGTATTTAGTAGTGATTCCATATATATATATATATATATATATATATATATATATATATATATATCCGTATATACCATATTTCTTTGAAAATAAAACCTAACCAGAGAATAAGGCCTAGCATGGTTTTCCAGGGTGTTCATGATATAAACCCTACCCCAAAAATAAGCCCCAGTTAAGATCGTCAACAACACATGACGGATGTGCTGAATTATAAAATAATATTATTGACACCCGTTGATTGAGGTAATCGTACTCTGCTCACCATTTTCGGACCATTCGGACACCCAACTTCTTCTCTTTGCAGAAAGTCATAAGATTCTTTCCCTGGGAGTCCTCCATGATTCTTTCTGCAACCCTAATCATCACTCACACTTGGCAGTTGAGATTCTTGGCCCATAAACACTGGCAGGTGTACTTTGATCGGTTAAAGTACAGACAACGCACGTAAAATGCGCGCACTTGATAACAAACGGTTGTGGTTGTGTCTTCTGTTCTTAACCAGCACCATTTTGTGCTGCCACTCCAGTCTCGTAAGTCTTAATTAACCCCCCCCCCCAATAAGATGAGTGCAAAAAGAAAGAGCTATTCCATCGAGTACAAGAAAGAAATCAAGGAGGAGTCCGGGAAAGAATCTGATGGGTTTCTGCAAAGAGAAGAAGTTAGATCTCCGAATTGTCCAAAAATGGCATGCAGTGTACGATAACCTCAGTCAACAGGCTGAGGGAAATGCTAAGAAGTGAAAGTGTGGATCAGGCTGGCAACCATTATTTCCTGAGCTGAAAGACATCATCTGTGACTGGATTGCTAACAGGACAGCAAAAGCTTTGGTTGTGCACAGGGCTGATATTCAAGCATTTGCCCTTGCAATGGCACCACAGTTGGAAATATCCCCAGAAGAATTCAAAGCATCACAGCATTGGCTGGATGGCTTCCTTCAGCTATATGAACTGTCTCTAAGAAAATCAACAACACTGTTCAAGCTGGAAGATACTTAAGTTATTAAACTTGCAGTTGCGTTCAAGCCCTTTGTTGATGGCATCAACTTTTCTAAATACCAACTCTCCAACATGATTGCTATGGATGAAACTGCAGTGTTTATGGGCCAAGAATCTCAAACAATTGATCAAAGGGGTGCCTCGTCAATCTACATTTCCTCCACTGGTTACGAGAGTGCACGTTACCTGTATTTTGGAAATTCATCTAGATGGAAAGAAAACCCCAACTCTAATCATTAGTAAGGGCAAGAAAGATAAGATTAAACATGTTTCAGGCATTTACATTCTTGAAACAGAAAAAGTGTGATGCACACAAGCAGTTATAAGGAAGTGGGTCCATGTAATGCTGCCACTTGTTTTGCAAGGTGGCGAAAGAGGTCTGCTACCCTGGGATTTCGCCAGCACTCACCATGCTAAAGAAATTAAGAAATTCCTTGCACAGAGAAGAATATATCAAATAATGATTCCCGCAGGAATGACTGCCTATCTCCAGACTCCTGATATTACAATAAACAAGCCATTCAAGGGCCATTTGCGCATGGAACTCAGTGACTACACTGAAAATAGAATAGAGAGAAATCAGCATGGAAACTTTGCGAAGCCTAGCCTGCAAGAGGTCGTGACTTGGGTGAAAAATTCATGGGATAAAATCACTGACAGCTGTGTTGCCAATGCACTACGAGCAGGCTACTTAGACAAGCAGTGCTCAATTAAGGAGAGCTCTGTTGCTAGGCATGACAGATTGGGGCCAATGGTTCTATAGGAAATGGAGTCGCAAGAAATTCAGGCTGAAATATGGGGGTTGGAGACTTATGACAATGTTCCAGAAGAAGATGACATGACTGTATTTGAATAACTGTGAAAGCCAAGGTGTAGATATTCTGAAATTAAAATGTTTGTTGCACTGTTTATGTAGAATTCTCACACAACTGTTAACACGTTACTTAGAACTCTTGTGCAATAACAGAAAAGTATGAATAAATGTCAATTTGTGTACATGAATAAATGTCGATTTTTGCACATGAATAAATGTTGATTTGTGTTGCTGCAGTGTCCTCAATCAGGTACATACACGCTATGTTAAAAAATTGGAAAAACTACTTCATTAGGTTAACATTGTCCACTTTTTACAGCAGGTTAATAATGGAAAAGTTCTTCTGAACAATGAAGAAATAGTAGTGTTTAGAAGATTGGCTGAAAGCTTGGTAATAGCACTCTAATAGGCTGCACCAGTGATTGGAAGGAAATAATATTTAAAGAATTTGATTGGTACTTATACACTGCAGGGTGTTAACTTTCTCTCAGTGCAGAGATGTAAAGAACAGAGCGTGTATGTACCTGATTGAGGACACTGCAGTAGCAGAAGCAAAGGATTTTGATTGGAAGTTAGATCTTGGGCAGAGTTTGCTTCTGACCAAAGGCTTAAGAAGCAGAAAGCACTTATCTCAGCTGGGAATTTTGTGTGTTTTTAACATTTGTATTGTTTTTCTTTGAATAAAAAGTGTTTTTATTGCTGCTGACAGTGCAAGCTCATGGTGGTGTACCTTGAAGACTTTTCTACTTTGTTGTATTGCTTTGGGACACCTTTGGCAGTTGGAATCGATTCATTGTGTTGTTACCTTAGGAATTAGCACCATTTTTTCTGAACTTCTTACTGTTAATGTGTTGTGTGAGCACTGGAAAATAAATGCAGTTAAATGTAGGAGTACGTTTACTGCAGGGTAAAAAACAATTAATTAACATTACCGCTTAAACTCTAGTCACAGTAAAGTATAGCTTGTTACCCCATTTGTATTCTTTCTTATTAAAGCTTTTTTTTTTTTTTACTTTAAGTGAAAAACACAGAAAAGTCTTACTCATTGTGAAAATTCCAATTACACTTTCCATATTAACTTCATGAGATTGAGACACATACAAGAACTTGATTTATTCAAAGATATTAACCAGAAAACTGATGTCTCTAGCTTCAGTTAAATTACATAAAACACTAGTAGGTTCAAATGCTTCATGACAGCTTCAGACAGCCTGTCAGAACACCATGTAGTTAAACTTTCCCTACAATCATTCAGATTTTTATGCGCCTGAGGAGAAAGTGGCAGTTGTTTCCTTTCTGCTAGTATGACTGCTCTGGACATCACAGCTGCCATTGATGAAGCTTCCCACTTCTTTCAGAGCTGGAAGTTCCTGTCTCTGCAGAAGAAAAATGTACTTTGGGAATCAGAACTTTTTATGAACTTGTTACTGTCATGTTGTACCCTGTGAGAATTGTTTAAGCACTGAATAATTAAAGTAGGCATATAAATGTAGAAGTACTTTCAGTGAAAAGAAAAGAAAAATCTTACTCTTCACAATGAATTAACATTACCCAGGACTTATCATTAAATGTTGGGCATTCCAAAGATTGGATTGCCACCCCCCATCAATATATTTTTACATGAAGTTTTTTATTTTTTATTTTGGGCAGATGGGGGACATGGTTATTATTGCCCTCATTGCTTTCTGTCCAAACTGTGACTAAAATTGGTCCTGTTGGATCGGTCATTACCTGGTTAACAAAAATCAATGAATAAATAGATTAAGATGTTTGCTGAATCTGTTGACAAAAGAAATATCAGCAAAACCACAACCTATTTCACAAAGACATGATAGATTATTTCAGTCAAGTGGTAAGATCTTTGTGCATGTATATGGGGCTAGTTTAGAAACTGAAGCTGTGGCTGGCTGGCAGTGGTATTCAAATGCCCAGCTACAAAATGAGATCATGTGACAGTAGGTTGAAATATATACATGTCTTCAGTCAGGTTTTCTCACTATTCAGCTAACTATAGAAGAGAAAGGAAACACAAACCTGCTAGTGACTATGCTGAGATGTCAGCTTATGTTTAGTGTGTGTGTGTGTGTGTGTGTGTGTGTGTGTGTGTGTGTGTGTGTGTGTGTGTGTGTGTGTGTGTGTGTGTGTGTGTGTGTGTGTGTGTGTGTGTGTGTGTGTGTGTGTGTGCATGTGTAAGCGGGTGTGCGTGTGTGTGTGTGTGTGTGTGTGTGTGTGTGTGTGTGTGTGTGTGTGTGTGTGTGTGTGTGTGTGTGTGTGTGTGTGTGTGTGTGTGTGTGTGTGTGTGCTTGCACATATGTTTGTGCCTTTCTGAATGTATGTGCAAGTGCGTGCAAATGTGTTTGTGTGTCTGAATGTGTGGGTACACGCACACCTGCTCGTGTGCATATGTGCGTGTGCATCCTAGTTCATGTGTGCTTGTGTCTCTGAATGTATGTTCATGTGCACGTGTGTGTGCACATGCATACATGTGTGTGTGTGTGTGTGTGTGTGTGTGTGTGTGTGTGTGTGTGTGTGTGTGTGTGTGTGTGTGTGTGAGACTATCTGTATCTGTGCGTCTGTATCATTGGACTTACAGTGGTCAGTGCTATTCTCACCAGTACCCTTTCTTCTGTGGTGCTCTTCACCTAAAGGCATCCTGTAACCGAGAAGGATACTATATTAAGCTGATGGGTGAAAGGGTTTTGGAGGGTACAACACTTCCCATATCTAAGAAGAAACAGCACTTCCATCAGAAAGCATGTTCTATTATTGCTTGTCAAGGAAAACAACAAAGAGGATATTATAAATTGCCAACAATATCATATGTCAGCAAGTTATTTGTTTATGAAAGTAAATGCACTAATTTGCTACTAAACCTCATACCAAAAGGCAGGCTTTTAGGTGCCATATAAAAATTGGTCTGGATGATGTTCCAGTGAATTTACAGAAAGGTACTGAACAAAGGGGAATTCCCTATTATATGTAGAAAAGTAACATCTGTTGTACCGTTACTGTTATCCTACCCCCTTCTCCTTGAAGGTGGCGTACTGCAATCAATATGTGAGTTTAAAACAGTATGAAACAAAACTATGGAATACACTTCAAAAATAAAGCTTTTCATGCAGTTTCCCAGTTCCTTTGTCATAAAATATAAAATCACAATCTGTTACTTTTCCCTGCATTTGCTTTAAGCCCACTCATTTGTCAGGAATGGAATGAATAATTGCTCTGTAAGATAAGGTTACTAAGAAGAAAAGTCAGCAAGCTTCTCCTAAAATGTCACTTAAATTAGCAAAAGTAAGGAGTACAGTTGTTGTCTGTATCAGGCCTGGAATCCCAAAAGAAAAGCTGCATAAAATGAAAATCTAAAAATCTGAGTAAAGGCCATACTACTTGGAACCATTCTGTGTAGCTGGACACGTCCCTTAATATCTTTCCTTTCGCCTTCCTCTTTTGTCATGCATTTTTCCTCCATGGAAATCTCTTCATTCAAGACTGTCAAAGCTTCCTCCTCTATCTGTGGGAGAGATACTCTATTCAACCTATCACATACTTCTAGGTGAGATGTCTGAGACACTAGGATGTACATTTCCAAAAATGGTTTTCTAAAATTTTTGGAAATTCCTGCTGACTCTGTCATCTTTCCCAGCATATTCCTCATACTCATGGTCACCCTCTGTACTTTCCGTGGATATTAATTTTGCGGATAACGGCCCTTTGTCTAGTCCCACAGTTTGTATCTGTCCCATTAATCATGAAGATATTTGTATCTAACCACAATGCACTGCTAATAAACTGCATCTATCTCTTTCTTCTGCTACATGTGGGGGATTTGCACTTCTCTTCTACTTTCAAAGTTTGGTTTGCATGTCCACTGCATGTTTCTCTACATCTACCTCATCTGACCTGTTATATAACAAATCAGGACATTCATCTGCATCTTAAACATCTCCCAGTGGACATCATAAGAAATATTGTGCATTCTGACATGCCCACCCCCATTACCTTTCAGTCCATACTCCCTAAATTATTCAGAATGTCAGTCTATTATGTCCCTTATAGTTGCCTATGTGGTATTCCTTGCCTGGCCTACAAGACTGTTAATGATCCTGTCCTGCTTGACCTCCTATACATCAGTAAAACTGGAAGCACTCCAAAATAGCCCATCTAGAGATCTAAACTTACATTGCAGTATGAGCAAGACCTCTTGGTAGGATAGATATACCTCCCAAAAGATACTGTACCTTCAGGATAAACTCCCACTCCCCATCAAACAAAGTAGCTCCCCCATGCTCTTTAAAATGAATTTAGACAAATGGAAGGGTGACCATAAATTCATACTTTGTCTGGCCCTCAGTTCCTTACAGATGAGGGAAGTAGGTAAATAGAAGTGGGTAGGCCACTAGAGGTCCTACAGATTGACTGTCTAGTATATATTGATGAACCTATGAACTTATAATGTATGGCCATCCACATGTGCATTCAAACAATCATGAGCCCAGTCTTCAGCAACCCAGTAGACTGCCTATTCTTCTTGTTTGATAACCTGAGGAACATCTAACTGTGATCTGAAGTAGAAAGTGACTGAACTTTAGATGATGTCATTGTACCTCTAAACTGATACATACCAACCAGAAGTCTAACTGATTGACTACCCTGTGACCTCACTTTAGAAAGTACAATCCAGCACATGCAGAGGAAGCACCCCACAGACATCCATGAACTGACAATGTGCAATCAAGTGGGAAAGAAATCCTGTACCTTTGAGCATTCTAAGCTTTCCACAAGGAAGTAAATCCAACCAATGACCAGGAACTGCAATAAAATTGCCCCCAGCACTAACAAAATATGTATGTCCTTAAGCCTCTCTAAAGCACTAAACATGCCTCTCAAAAGACAACCATTATGTTCATTCAGTCCTTAAAAGTTTTCTGATATCACCTCACCCTGGAGAATTTTTATGTGAAATGTGAGCAACCTAACATGCTAGTCCTACACAGAGCTAGCTACTGCTAGCCTAAATCATGGCTCACAAATATTTTTGCAGATGGCACACAGCTTATTAAATCCTGCCCTTCCAATATCTTAATTACAGATGTGCAGTCTTTTTGGTAA
>NC_056730.1:1056708189-1056750689 GCF_019279795.1 Protopterus annectens
TCACGTCAGATTAATCTCAGGCTTCCCTTTATGAAAGAGCTCTAACTCATGCAGCATGTGCCTTTATGAAGTCACTTAAAATGCAGGTTCCCTTCACCTTCCTACCCTTTACTGATACTGTACTGTAACTGTTATGCCTTCTGTGAAATCTCTGCATGGGTCACTGTTAAGCATTTATATAGTATTGCCTACATATATCTGATGAAAACTGTTTTGTTTTGCCTACTGTTACAATATTTTATGTAAAACGTTGGATCATTTAGGTGTGCCTTGTAGTTTTATTTAGTTATTTATTTAGTTATTTAGTTATTTATTTAGTTATTTAGTTGGTTAGTTAGTTAGTTAGTTAGTTAGTTAGTTAGTTAGTTAGTTAGTTAGTTAGTTAGTTAGTTAGTTAGTTAGTTAGTTAGTTAGTTAGTTAGTATGTCTTGTTATAATTGTGATTTACTGCTTGAATGTTATTTGTACATATTCTAGATTTTGCATTTAAAAAGACTTTGCTTATAATTTATATGTTTTGCTAATAATTTATGTGTGTTTGGTTACTGTGGAATTTTTTGAGTTTTGAACCCTGGGTCTGCACTGACCTGTTATGATTGCGAAGTACTGCTTGAATAACATATATTGCATATATTCTAAAATTTACAAAATGAATTGTTTATTTGGCATATAAATTATGTGTGCTTGATTGTTACATAATTGACAGAATTTTTCTCCCCAGGCCTGCACCGAAATTTGCCAGTGCCTAGTAAGAATGTCCTGCTTAACAAAATAAAATAAATAATCTCCAACAAAGGAAAAGGTTCCTTCATATCTCATGCAAGTTGTAATATACACAGATCACAATTTAAGTCTGTGTCATATTACAACCTTTAGTAACTGAAAATTCACTTAGTATCACCATATTTAACAAACTAGAAACAGAGTACAGAGTAAAATGATTAGTCCAATTAAAAATCACTTTAACAAGCAGATGTAGGAGAGTCTCTCTGTGATGCCCTCCCCATGAAAAGAATAAAAATGCCTTGTTGAAATTTCAAGTAGTGTATTCAGTTAGCTAGGTAGATGGATGAGTGTTCTTGTTCTAATACATTACATTCAACAGGTCAGTTATTTTAAAGCCAGTTCAGTTACAGACAATGATGGAATGTTCCAGGAGAGCTGATTGGAAGAAAATCTGGGAAATGAAAACGCAAGGAGCCAATCCCAAAGCTTAGGGGTTAGTCCCTTATTTGAATATTCATGAAAGACATGAAGGTTTACCAGCTTAGTAGCCTGTGGTACCTCATTCTTCATTAAAAAGAATTTATTTTTATTTTTAACAAACAAAAATGACAACACATTATGAGCTATCACTATAGAACTACATTTAAGAAAGCGCTTTCACTTCTGGTTCATTAGGTCCATCTAATACAGTAGTTTGTAGAGTGGTTTACAGTTTTACCTTTTATGAGGCTATCACCAGACATTATGTAATACAAGGGGCAGTGTCTGTCTTTTTGGGGCTGATAGTCTTTGAAGCAAAGTATGAAAGCTTTGTTAAAATAACTTTTTCCAGTCTGACTTGTTTTTATCAATGTTTGTATCATATGTAGTATGAGAATCTGTGCCCACTTTTCCTGAAATACATCATGAAAGACTAATCTTCTCTTGTTTGGAAAAAAGGATTATAGTGCCTGCTTATAAGAGGCTCATATATGTGACCAGTCCCATTTCTTCTTCCTGATGAAGTCAGATATTTTTAGATGCAGGGGAGATAGTCATTCGAGCCACACTGGTTGACTCCCATTTTTTGAAAAACACTTGCATGCAGAGAAGTAGCTTACTGTAAGTATGGGTGACCTCCTTGTGCATTTGAGAGACTGTCAGTTGATATTATCAAATGCTGATTCACACAAGTCATTGCTGCTGACAACCTATGTTTTGGTGTGGTCTCGGCTGTTATATTCAGATGCAAGTGCCTGCACTGTTTTTCCCCTGAAGTCTATAAATCACAACTTGCTTTCCCCTATCAGCATTTGCATGTCATTATGTGCTCATTAAACTGTGCTTCTTCATTTACATGTCACTTCATATATACTAACTGTGAATATACTGCCTTATGCTATGCTCACCTACTTGAAATTTGTCTGTGCACTTTGTACTGTCTGCACTATAATTTGTTGTATTTTCACCCTAGGCAGGATATACCAAGTCAGAATTTATCAGTCAGTAAATGAAAATAAATAAAATAAAATAAAATATAGAATAAAATGTTGCTATTAATTCTATAGCCAACTAAAATTATTTCTTGATCTTTTGAGTGAAATTAGTATTAATACTAATGGTAGTGTGACCAGCACCAAGGCTTTCCTGAGTGGCCAGATTTGTGACCAAATATATATAAGTACTCTCATCGATTAAAATATTCTCTAAATGACCAGCCACAATGAAAAGTTTAAATATATTTAATAATAAATAAGAAAAGAACATGAAAATACTAAATATCTATTTACAGTAAACACCATAGTTTCAATCTCAGGAAATATTAAAATAACACAGATGACTAGACTCACACAGATACAGGAAAACAGTACTTAACTAATCTCACTATATTGTCCTGACTGTTCTAAAGAATTATTATTCCCTGGTCACTTATTAGGGCAAGGCAAGATGAAGTAGGTGATGGGTCCTTCTTTGTCTGATTCCAAAAACAGAGTGCCATGAGACGTCAGTATCACCTAGTATTAAAATATTATATTTAGTGATGATTACAGAATGACAACACATACATCTGGTCATCTGACGTCTGGTTCCCATACTACCCCCCTTGGCTAGAAGTTGTCAAGATTTACCACATGTGTCAACAATACACATACAGAGAGCCTTATTAAGATCTGCTGCAGCTACTGGAAGTCATAAAACAATTTCAAACCTCCACCCTTCCAGAGTAGCAATTAGTTCTCCCCAAAGACAATGCAGAAACCTTCTTAGTACAGACTTTTTGTCTCTGGCTGCATTGAGAACAGTAAGCTATAATCTTTATGGCCTAAGCCAGGTAATTCAATTTCAAACTACTTTCAAAGTTAGGTGGATTGAGATTAACCTCTTCTCTTACAGTATCCTCTGTTAAAACATATACATTTAAACAGTTACAATAATACATGTATATTTCTTTTTCTGTCCGGCAGAGCACACTGTTGGTACATTTTATAACACAAGCAGCTTTACAAATATATTTTTCAACCCAAACATCTATGCAAATCAGTTTGATATACAAATGATATATAAGCTAGCTGTGCTGGCATATTTTACACATCCACTGCCCTACTTCCCCTGGCATAGCTGGCAATACCTCACATCATCATTAAAATTCAGTTTAAAGCAGACTTTGCTCCTCAGTGGTTACTGTTTGCTCTCTACCTGTGTTTTGAGTATTTATGTTAGGGTCCTGTTATATCTTATTCTTTTGGTTTAACTTATCTCTTTTCATCTTTTGTCTTCTACTTAATGAATATTGTATACTATCCAAATTCAGAAATCTTGCCTGTTAAGTTAATATGCTTAGGAAATGGGCTTAAAAACTAAATTCCGCTAATCACTCTAAATTCCAAGGAGGTACATTATTATGCAGGTGGAGTCATATAAAGTAAAATAACACACAGTTACACTACTTAACTCATGTGCCCACCAAAAAAAAAATAACTCTAACTGGTGCCATTTTCTCTGCAAGTTAAAAAATCATTGTTAATATTGTACAGACAGTGCACAGTAATATAACTAACTGAAAACAGCAGCACCAGAAAGGTGCAATTTACTGTCATCTAAAACAGCAACACCAGAGAGGTACTATTTTAAGTGCATAATGATTTAATTTTGCATTTCTGCTTTATCATACAGTGCATATTAGGGGACATCTTTAACATTTAATGCAGTGTATGACAAAAATGCAGACAAGTACCAGCATGACATGTATATTTCTGAGTAATACAAACATACATTTTAGAAATCAATCATTTAAAATGAAAGGGGAAACGAAATGCAAATTAATGTTTTTCTAATTTCACACATCCATGAAAAAAACTATTAATATCGTGTAAACTACTTGTAAAATACATTGATATGCATTCTGCTTCGCAGACAATTTTTCTACAGTTATAATTGTTTCCACCATTAAGAACCCCACATAAAAAAATCAATCAAAACTCCCATCACATACGGCATACTCTTATGTATGCTACTAATATTAAAAGCAACTCATGACAACGCTATTTTTTTAATATTATAGAGACAAATACATTACTAAAATAACTTGAAAACAGAATACCAGAAAGATGTTATTTAAAAGAACCTGCCTGTATTTTATTTTTTCCACTTCAGGAAAACCTTTACACTAGAACATAAATATTTGGCAGCTGAATCAATCTGTTATGAGTATTCAAATAAACAGCAGTATCTTCACTACATTTTCTGATCAGTTCTAAAGTAAATGCTTGTATACATAACCATAATACATGGTCATATGTTAAATAACTCTTTCTTGTTTAAATTAAATTGTCTACATATCCCTGCCAGGCATAATTAATACACCAATAAAGCCACTGCTACTAGTTCATTGGAATACAATTTTGGTGAAATACATACCTATACCTATATCTATATCTATATCTATACCTAATATATATATATATCTATACCTATACCTATATCTATATCTATACCTATATCTATATCTATACCTATATCTATATCTATATCTATATCTATACCTATATCTATATCTATATCTATATCTATATCTATATCTATACCTATACCTATATCTATATCTATACCTATACCTATATCTATATCTATATCTATATCTATATCTATATCTATACCTATACCTATATCTATATCTATACCTATACCTATACCTATATCTATATCTATACCTATATCTAAAAGAAATCAGTAATGGCAAGTAGTAAAACGCAGCCTCATAAAAACACAGTATTTGACAGAATTGGCAACTTTCACAGACAAAAGAACTATTACAAGCAGCATTAAACATACGTCTCACTGCAGAACAAACCCACAACCTGAAGCAGTGGACCAACACTCAATCCAACTTCAAATAATACTCAGGAAAAGAAAGGGGAAAGAAGAGGGGCTTTCTTCTCAGAAGAAGACACCTCTTTCCCCTATCATCAGCTGGCTTTAATGCCTGACTGTTCCTCTTTCCCCTGACAGCCCTAAACACTACCCACAAGAAAACTACAAACTCTCCACTAAATCCTTCAATAATAATAATAATGAAATAAAAACATTAAACAAATCCAAACATATATCCCTTAAATGAATATCATCTAATTTATACCAGACAGGATCCCTGTCAGTAAAATTCCAGTGATCCAATACAACAAAATCCAAATAAGCAGCAGCTCTTAGAATCCTCTGATTTACAAAATGCCCAGCCATTTCAAAACCTTTAAAAGTAAAAGCTTTTCTTGACCCTATTCTGGGAATAATCTCAGATCAAACAAATATAACCTTAGGAAACCTATGTTTTAATATCACCAGATCCTGTACTTTCTGTGCTAACAATCTCCTTTCACGAATTCTACCTAAATCTTTCCTCCCCAAATGAACTAAAGTGTCTAACGTCTGTATCTCATCAAATCTGAACAACAACTGATTCCATCATACTCCTCTAAAACCATGCCAAATCACTTCCCATTTTGATAGATCAAGCCCTAAACTTAAAGCATAAGGCCTAACTGCAGCTCACTTTGCTGCCCAATACACAAAAGAATCCCCCAAAATCAGTATCCTGCTGCACCTTGAAATGCAAGCACAAAAACAACTACCAATACAGCAGCCAAATTTAGCTATCTTACATGAGAAAAAAAGTATTAGAAGATCACCTTCCTACCCTCTTTATCACTTTGATAAACCTGCCTTCTCCAGCCAAATCTTACATCCTATCTCTAAGGGATGAATGAGCCAAAAATCTGAGGACTGAAAACCCCTGGTTTTCAAATCCCTTCTCAGAACTAAAACAAACTGCCTTGCTGAAACTGGCCTACCTTCTAGCCCTTAAAAAAGACACAGTAGACCTTTTACCCTTAGGCACCTCCTCCTTCATTTGCTTTGCTCATGAAACTGGGTGCAAAAACAATTCCAAATTCTTTAACACAACTTGTTAACCTCACGGTCACCCTCCCCGGTCAACCTTAGACTTACATAGCCAAATCAAAACTTTATCTGGCAGTTGGCTGAGAGGATTAAAGAGCAGTAAATGAGCTGTTTCCTGTGGTCCAGTGGTGCAAGGTTTGATTCTCTCAGCCTCCATTGTCTAAATATGTCACTGAGCAAGTCACTTAACCAGACACTGCTCTTAGGCTGAGTCTGAAAAAGGTCCATGGAGATCAATACTCTAAGCCAGAAAAGAAATACAAATAAATAAATAAACAAATAAAACCACAGAATATATAACACACACATCATTGTAACATAAATTACCTAACAACTTCCCTATTTGGAAAGCACCTTCATACAAAAAGACAAACAATGTGGCGCATAAAATATACACATGAAAACTCAAAGACAACACATAGAAGCCTCAGTGCCAACAAATGTCAACAAATGTCAGACTCTTGTCATAACCCAAGTCCTTTATTCTTTCCCATCCCTTCAACATTCTTAAAATCCCCCAATGCTTAGTAATGACAGCCTACAGACCCTGCTGCCACACAGATTGCAGCCAAGTGGATCCTTGCTGTCTTTACTGCCTCACCAAATTTCTATCTATGATCCAAATATCTGACCATCAACCTAAATGACCATACTCTCTCATGCCCTGAGAGCTGCTTGACAAGTGAAGTAAAATAAGCAATCACAGAGCTAAAAACTGTCCTTGTTGCCTGTGACCAGGAATGCAGCACCATCCAACCTGCTGCAGCCTGCCAATGTTCCATACCTCCTTGAGAAGTACTACTGGTTGCCTGTCTACTTCTAGGACCAGTAAACAAAACCTGTGAAACTGAAAGTGGGACAAACTGCCAGTTATCACATTCAGCCTAGCCAGTAGATGATTAGCAGAAAAAGTAAAGTTAATCCTAAAATTCTGCAACACTCACTCCCGCAACATGGCTTCATTATCAGAATAGAAAACCACCTTCCTGTTTCTCAGCTCTTCTTGTCACACTATTGAAAGGCCTCATATGGGCAACAATTCCAAAAAGGTTACATCCTTCATCTCCTCTGAAGGCCTATCATCAGGCCATTTGACAGTAAATCAACTCCTTTTTAAGGCATGCTGCCATGCCTGTTCTCCTAGATGCATCAATATAAAGCTGTAAATCATCAACTAATACCCATTCCTCCTGCCAAAAGGATATTCCATTAAACTGGTCCAAAAAGATGGCCCAAATAGAAAGATTTTTCTTTACAGTGTTGGTTAGTCTTACCTTATTATACTTTCTTCTTTCTCCCTCCCCACAAACAATTATCCAAAGATCAGCTGAATGTTCCAGATGGTCATACCACCCTACAGCAAAATTTAACCAAGCTAGGAGCAGTCATTGAATCTCTTCCTGAGATAGCCATCCTGAAGGAAGTTTATCTCAAATAAATAACTGGTGTCAAAATCATGGACTGAAACTAAATGCCAAAAATGCATTATTCTATCCTTTGGTGAATCATTCACCCAAGGGAACTACCCCATTGTCAATACGGACCTAATTTGGGAACTTATGTGGACAGTGAGCTAACTTTTGACCAGCTTATAAACAAATGGATGGTTTGTAGATCTAGGTATGTTATTGTCACCCTTTACTCAGCCCTCATTAGGACAGTCATTGAATGTAATGTTCCCTTTGGCATATATCTGTCCAGACACATGCAGCAACTGAAATGCCCACAGAGATACCTTACTTAAAGGATACAAGGCCTAAGCAACACATTCTATATGGATCAGCCCAAAGCCCTGGCACTATACTCAGTATCATACAGACTGCTAAGAAGAGACTTGTGTCTGGCATACAAGGCATCCTCTGACCAATTACTGATGGATTTAATAAATCAGCTAGTCAAATGGCATCAGAGATGCTCTGTCTAGGGATCTAAACCTTTTCTGTAACAGCAACAGAACTGTTTGGAGGGACAGGTACATTTCACAGTGGATACCATTGCTGTGGAACAGACTCCCCATCGGCATGAAAAAAATTAATTGCTGTCCATTTTCAAGCACAATTATGGATGGGAAACAGAAAATTTACCCTAGAACTGCCCCCATACTACTAATGGATGGAGGCAGTTCCTAAATGCTTTGTCCTGTGTATGACTTCCCTCCATACCTCACAACCTCTTAGAGCAAGAAATCTGGACAAAGCCATAAATAAAAGTGAGACAAAGGTATGATCCCAGTTATTCTTATCAGAGGTAATATACAATTATTGACCATGGGATGGTTAAAGCCAAACTATAATAAACTGGGATAGGTTATTTTGAGCACAAAAACGGAAACTGTTTAGGCATAAAATGGCCCACAAAGGCATCTAGCCTATCACTTACCTATGACCCTATGACCCTAGAACAAACCTAATAACGCAATAACTTCCTCACCTCTGATCATCTTCTTCACATGAATAACATCAATTTCTCTCTTGGAACTTATTCAGCATGTGAACAGGTAGCAAAATCAGACTCTGTTTATCATCTACTTCTATGCCTAAGATGTTTCAAACATTGACTGGGCCTTCCAACTTCTCATAGTCTACCCCTACATCATGACATAAGTTAATGAATGACTTCCATCCTTCCCTGCAACTTCCATGCCTTCTATAATCAACAGAAAATTATCCAGGTAATGGACAGCCCTCTGCTGTGGGACCTGCCTTGTCCAAATCCAATACAAATTCATGCTAAACATCTCAGAAGTAGCACACACTATTGCACAGCCCATTGGCACTGCCTTGACAAAATAAAAGCTACACCCCCAAATACATGCCCAAGCAGGGCCAGTCAACCTGCTGTATAGAAAAGAGTTGAATTGCAGCTTTGATATCCATTGTAACTATCAAGGTGCCTCTAAAGCCCCTGAAGAGACTAAGTGCATCATCCAAAGATGCAGAATGCACTTTTGCATCCCTTTAGTTTATATTGCCAGTCATTGCCCCCCCCTTTGGAAAAAAAAGGTGAAGAATTCACCTAAATTCCCTAGGCTTATCTTTGCACACCAGACCCAATGGGGAGATGTGAAAAAAACAGAAAGGACTGAACCTCAAATAGCCCTCAAACATGGCCTGTGTTCACCTCCTTGTCAGAGTCTGTGCTATTTCCCCCTATCCCTCACAGATTTCAAATTCTGCACAGCTGTCCTACCTCTCCCCAACCTGGAACTAATGGAAATCCCAGTTGAAAAAACATTAATTAACTTATGAGCTACATGCAGTTATGATAATCCTGCAGTAACCCTTGCAAGACTGCCACTTTAATAAGGGAATGGGATGGCCAGTCTCCTGGCTATTCTGAAAATTGCCTCTTCCTCTACTATTACTACCTTCTTCTACCTCAGTCTGTCTACAGCTATCCTGGTGCATAGTTAACATATAACCACCTGTCCAGTCCTTGCATCAACAATTCAACACTCCATGCAAATATCTGCACCATGAGCAGTTATAAGCAAAGCTACAGGAAGGCCACGTGCATGTTCCTACATTGAAAGCCCAGCATGTTCCATTCATTTCCCAATAGTCATCTTATGGAGAGCTTAACTGACTTTCCACCACATTCAATATATTGTTTAACCATGTATTGGCATGCCTGGCCTCCCATCACAGTGATCTAGCCACTGCTTTCAACTTCGAGAAATGCTGGTCATACCACAACCAAGCATTGCCACCCCTTAGATGCTGTGCCTCATTGATTGCTAAAAAATATGCCAACAAAGACAACCGTATGAGGTATCCTTCTCTAGAATAACCACTATAATATACACAAAACTTAACACCCTGTTATCCCAGGTCCTAGCCCTGAATCTGCCTGGCTTCCACTTCCCCAATGCTGCTGTGTAAACTACCTGGTCCGTGGCCCCCCAGTATTTCAGCCTCCACAATATGCTGAGCTCCAGCGGCCTTAATCATGTTGATCACAGATATGGGTATATGCAGTGCCACAAAGACACCAGTCCTGCCTGTCACAAACAAAACTTGCATTCTCTGCCATTCAGCTAGTAGTCCCCCTTGGCTTAGACCTGCCAGCTCATTAGCACTAAACATACTCCCAGCCATTGGCAGCAGCACCCGCCACCCCATAATGGCCAGGATGTCCTGACCTTCCTCTGTCTCATCCCTGCCTATCCCATTCTGGGGACACTGATCCTGTACTTGTTCTCCTGCCTTTGACAACTCCTGTAACTTAAACCTTTCTCTCCCACTCAGCTCTTGCACAAAACCTGACACACACTCTTCTGGTGCTGCATTTAACCCTGTCCCCCTTCATCTTCAAAATCTGAAAGATCATCTGCTGTGGCTAGGCCCCCACCATCACTACTGCAATGGTACCTTTTTCTTGCTTCTGCATTCTCCTTTTCTTAGGCATTTTTTCATTAGGTTGCTCTGCTGGGAGCTTTCACTTCCTTTGGACTCTCCCTTCAGCTCCTGTGTTGGGTTTCTCAGTCATATGAGACATTGCAACCACCTCTGTAAACAATGCCTCTGCATCAGACACAATCCAAGCCCAACACTCCTTCAGTGCCTAGATCAAATAAAGTATCAGTAATAGTACCATATTTGCCTACTCACTACCCCTCCCAAAACTACCTACCACTGTCACACCCCATCTGTCCTCAATTGTACTGCCCCAGGCCTCCCACTTAAACCCCTTCCCACAAAGGGACTAGTTGCAACCTCATACTACACCAACAGATGAATGAGGGCCAGACCACAACCTGAGGACATACAGCAGGCTGTACCTTAGCTTTGTTCTTCACCACATCCTTTAGCCAGTAGGGGAGCCTCAACTACCACTCATATGTATTATCGCAAGTATTTCCTTCTCCCTTATGTAATATATATATATATATATATACATATATATATATATATATATATATATATATATATATATATATATATATATATATATATATATATGGGATCACTAAGGAATACCAAACGCTCAAAATCCCGAGGCTAAAGATACCGAGACTGGATGACCGAAACCCCACATTACCGAAAGACCAGAAGCGCGAAATGCAAAATCCCGATGTTAAGGGATTTTGCGTTAGCACTTCTGGTGTTGCGGTTCAGGTAAGTATGTGTGTGTAAGTGCATTTGTGAGGGATGTAGTGTGTGTAAGTGTGTGTTATGACTGTGGTGTGTGTGTGTGTGTGTGTGTGTGTGAGGGACTGTAATGTGTGGGTGTGAGTTTGCCTTGTGTGTCTGTTTGTGCAATCTCGGAGTTAGAATAATAAAGTAGGGGGGTGTGCCTATGTCTAGTGTAGGATGCATAGTTTTGCTGTGGGGGGAAGGTGTGTGTGTGTGTGTGTGTGTGTGTGTGTGTGTGTGTGTGTGTGTGTGTGTGTGTGTGTGTGTGTGTGTGTGTGTGTGTGTGTGTGCTGTTCGGTTGTGTAACTTTCACGATTTTGAATTTCTCGGTTTTAAATATTCAGTATTGTGGGGTTTTGGGCATGTGATCTTGAAGTTTTAAGCATCTGGATTTTTGGCATTCTGTATTTAGTAGTGATTCTATATATATATATATATATATATATATATATATATATATATATATATATATATATATATATATATCCGTATATACCATATTTCTTTGAAAATAAAACCTAACCAGAGAATAAGGCCTAGCATGGTTTTCCAGGGTGGTCATGATATAAACCCTACCCCAAAAATAAGCACCAGTTAAGATCATCAACAACACATGACGGATTTGTTGAATTATAAAATAATATTATTGACACCCGTCGATTGAGGTTATCGTACTCTGCTCACCATTTTCGGACCATTCGGACACCCAACTTCTTCTCTTTGCAGTAAGTCATAAGATTCTTTCCCTGGGAGTCCTCCATGATTCTTTCTGCAACCCTAATCATCACTCACACTTGGCAGTTGAGATTCTTGGCCCATAAACACTGGCAGGTGTACTTTGATCGGTTAAAGTACAGACAACGCACGTAAAATGCGCGCACTTGATAACAAACGGTTGTGGTTGTGTCTTCTGTTCTTAACCAGCACCATTTTGTGCTGCCACTCCAGTCTCGTAAGTCTTAATTAACCCCCCCCCCCAATAAGATGAGTGCAAAAAGAAAGAGCTATTCCATCGAGTACAAGAAAGGAATCATGGAGGACTCCCGGGGAAAGAATCTGATGGGTTTCTGCAAAGAGAAGAAGTTAGATCTCCGAATTGTCCAAAAATGGCATGCAGTGTACGATAACCTCAGTCAACAGGCTGAGGGAAATGCTAAGAAGTGAAAGTGTGGATCAGGCTGGCAACCATTATTTCCTGAGCTGAAAGACATCATCTGTGACTGGATTGCTAACAGGACAGCAAAAGCTTTGGTTGTGCACAGGGCTGATATTCAAGCATTTGCCCTTGCAATGGCACCACAGTTAGAAATATCCCCAGAAGAATTCAAAGCATCACAGCATTGGCTGGATGGCTTCCTTCAGCTATATGAACTGTCTCTAAGAAAATCAACAACACTGTTCAAGCTGGAAGATACTTAAGTTATTAAACGTGCACTTGCGTTCAAGCCCTTTGTTGATGGCATCGACTTTTCTAAATACCAACTCTCCAACATGATTGCTATGGATGAAACTGCAGTGTTTATGGGCCAAGAATCTCAAACAACAATTGATCAAAGGGGTGCCTCGGCAATCTACATTTCCTCCACTGGTTACGAGAGTGCACGTTACCTGTATTTTGGCAATTCCTCTAGATGGAAAGAAAACCCCACCTCTAATCATTAGTAAGGGCAAGAAAGATAAGATTAAACATGTTTCAGGCATTTACATTCTTGAAACCGAAAAAGTGTGATGCACACAAGCAGTTATAAGGAAGTGGGTCCATGTAATGCTGCCACTTGTTTTGCAAGGTGGCGAAAGAGGTCTGCTAGCCTGGGATTCAGCCAGCACTCACCATGCTAAAGAAATTAAGAAATTCCTTGCACGGGGAAGAATAGATCAAATAATGATTCCCGCAGGAATGACTGCCTATCTCCAGACTCTTGATATTACATTAAACAAGCCATTCAAGGACCATTTACGCAAGGAACTCAGTGACTACACTGAAAATAGAATAGAGAGAAATCAGCATGGAAACTTTGTGAAGCCTAGCCTGCAAGAGGTCGTGACTTGGGTGAAAAATTCATTGGATAAAATCACTGACAGCTGTGTTGCCAATGCACTACGAGCAGGCTACTTAGACAAGCAGTGCTCATTTAAGGAGAGCTCTGTTGCTAGGCATGACAGATTGGGGCCAATGGTTCTACAGAAATGGAGTTGCAAGAAATTCAGGCTGAAATATGGGGGTTGGAGACTTATGACAATGTTCCAGAAGAAGATGACATGACTGTATTTGAATAACTGTGAAAGCCAAGGTGTAGATATTCTGAAATTAAAATGTTTGTTGCACTGTTTATGTAGAATTCTCACACAACTGTTAACACGTTACTTAGAACTCTTGTGCAATAACAGAAAAGTACAAATAAATGTCAATTTGTGTACATGAATAAATGTTGATTTTTGTACATGAATAAATGTTGATTTGTGTCGCTGCAGTGTCCTCAATCAGGTACATACACGCCCTGTTAAAAAATGGTAAAACTACTTCATTAGGTTAACATTGTCCACTTTTTACAGTATGTTAATAATGGAAAAGTTCTTCTGAACAATGAAGAAATAGTAGTGTTTAGAAGATTGGCTGAAAGCTTGGTAATAGCACTCTAATAGGCTGCACCAGTGATTGGAAGGAAATAATATTTAAAGAATTTGATTGGTACTTATACACTGCAGGGTGTTAACTTTCTCTCAGTGCAGAGATGTAAAGAACAGAGCGTGTATGTACCTGATTGAGGACACTGCAGTAGCAGAAGCAAAGGATTTTGATTGGAAGTTAGATCTTGCTTCTGACCAAAGGCTTAAGAAGCAGAAAGTGCTTATCTCAGCTGGGAATTTTGTGTGTTTTCAACATTTGTATTGTTTTTCTTTGAATAAAAAGTGTTTTTATTGCTGCTGACACAGTGCAAGCTCATGGTGATACACTGAAGACTTTCCTACTTTGTTGTATTGCTTCGGGACATCTTTGGCAGTTGGAATCGATTAATTGTGCTGTTACCTTAGGAATTAGCACCTTTTTTTCTGAACTTCTTACTGTTGATGTGTTGTGTGAGCACTGAAAAATAAATGCAGTTAAATGTAGGAGTACATTTACTGCAGGGTAAAAAACAGTTAATTAACATTACAGCTTAAACTCTAGTCACAGTAAAGTATAGCTTGTTACCCCATCTGTATTCTTTCTCATTAAAGCTTTTTTTTTTTTTTTTTTACTTTAAGTGAAAAACACAGAAAAGCCTTACTCATTGTGAAAATTCCAATTACACTTTCCATATTAACTACATGAGATTTAGACACATACAAGAACATGATTTATTCAAAGATATTAACCAGAAAACTGATGTCTCTAGCTTCAGTTAAATTACATAAAACACTAGTAGGTTCAAATGCTTCATGACAGCTTCAGACAGCCTGTCAGAACACCATGTAGTTAAACTTTCCCTACAATCATTCAGATTTTTATGCGCCTGAGGAGAAAGTGGCAGTTGTTTCTTTTCTGCTAGTATGACTGCTCTGGACATCACAGCTGCCATTGATGAAGCTTCCCACTTCTTTCAGAGCTGGAAGTCCTTGTCTCTGCAGAAGAAAAATGTACTTTGGGAATCAGAACTTTTTATGAACTTGTTACTGTCATGTTGTACCCTGTGAGAATTGTTTAAGCACTGAATAATTAAAGTAGGCATATAAATGTAGAAATACTTTCAGTGAAAAGAAAAGAAAAATCTTACTCTTCACAATGAATTAACATTACCCAGGACTTATCATTAAATGTTGGGCATTCCAAAGACTGGATTGCCACCCCCCCATCAATACATTTTTACATGAAGTTTTTTTATTTTTTATTTTGGGCAGATGGGGACATGGTTATTATTGCCCTCATTGCTTTCTGTCCAAACTGTGACTAAAATTGGTCCTGTTGGATCGGTCATTACCTGGTTAACAAAATCAATGAATAAATAGATTAAGATGTTTGCTGAATCTGTTGACAAAAGAAATATCAGCAAAACCACAACCTATTTCACAAAGACATGATAGATTATTTCAGTCAAGTGGTAAGATCTTTGTACATGTATATGGGGCTAGTTTAGAAACTGAAGCTGTGGCTGGCTGGCAGTGGTATTCAAATGCCCAGCTACAAAATGAGATCATGTGACAGTAGGTTGAAATATATACATGTCTTCAGTCAGGTTTTCTCACTATTCAGCTAACTATAGAAGAGAAAGGAAACACAAACCTGCTAGTGACTATGCTGAGATGTCAGCTTATGTTTAGTGTGTGTGTGTGTGTGTGTGTGTGTGTGTGTGTGTGTGTGTGTGTGTGTGTGTGTGTGTGTGTGTGTGTGTGTGTGTGTGTGTGTGTGTGTGTGTGTGTGTGTGTGTGTGTGTGTGTGTGTGTGTGTGTGTGTGTGTGTGTGTGTGTGTGTGTGTGTGTGTGTGTGTGTGTGTGTGTGTGTGCTTGCATATATGTTTGTGCCTTTCTGAATGTATGTGCAAGTGCGTGCAAATGTGTTTGTGTGTCTGAATGTGTGGGTACGCGCACACCTGCTCGTGTGCATATGTGAATGTCCATCCTAGCTCATGTGTGTTTGTGTCTCTGAATGTATGTTCATGTGCACGTGTGTGTGCACATGCATACGTGTGTGTGTGTGTGTGTATGTGACTATCTGTATCTGTGCGTCTGTATCATTGGACTTACAGTGGTCAGTGCTATTCTCACCAGTACCCTTTCTTCTGTGGTGCTCTTCACCTAAAGGCATCCTGTAACCGAGAAGGATACTATATTAAGCTGACGGGTGAAAGGGTTTTGGAGGGTGCAGCACTTCCCATATCTAAGAAGAAACAGCACTTCCATCAGAAAACATGTTCTATTATTGTTTGTCAAGGAAAACAACAAAGAGGTTATTATAAATTGCCAACAATATCATATGTCAGCAAGTTATTTGTTTATGAAAGTAAATACACTAATTTGCTACTAAACCTCATACCAAAAGGCAGGCTTTTAGGTGCCATATAAAAATTGGTCTGGATGATGTTCTAGTGAATTTACAGAAAGGTACTGAACAAAGGGGAATTCCCTATTATATGTAGAAAAGTAACATCTGTTGTACCGTTACTGTTATCTTACCCCTTCTCCTTGAAGGTGGCGTACTGCAATCAATATGTGAGTTTAAAACAGTATGAAACAAAACTATGGAATACACTTCAAAAATAAAGCTTTTCATGCAGTTTCCCAGTTCCTTTGTCATAAAATATAAAATCACAATCTGTTACTTTTCCCTGCATTTGCTTTAAGCCCACTCATTTGTCAGGAATGGAATGAATAATTGCTCTTTAAGATAAGGTTACTAAGAAGAAAAGTCAGCAAGCTTCTCCTAAAATGTCACTTAAATTAGCAAAAGTAAGGAGTACAGTTGTTGTCTGTATCAGGCCTGGAATCCCAAAAGAAAAGCTACATAAAATGAAAATCTAAAAATCTGAGTAAAGGCCATACTACTTGGAACCATTCTGTGTAGCTGGACACGTCCCTTAATATCTTTCCTTTCGCCTTCCTCTTTTGTCATGCATTTTTCCTCCATGGAAATCTCTTCATTCAAGACTGTCAAAGCTTCCTCCTCTATCTGTGGGAGAGATACTCTATTCAACCTATCACATACTTCTAGGTGAGATGTCTGAGACACTAGGATGTACATTTCCAAAAATGGTTTTCTAAAATTTTTGGAAATTCCTGCTGACTCTGTCATCTTTCCCAGCATATTCCTCATACTCATGGTCACCCTCTGTACTTTCCGTGGATATTAATTTTGCGGATAACGGCCCTTTGTCTAGTCCCACAGTTTGTATCTGTCCCATTAATCATGAAGATATTTGTATCTAACCACAATGCACTGCTAATAAACTGCATCTATCTCTTTCTTCTGCTACATGTGGGGGATTTGCACTTCTCTTCTACGTTCAAAGTTTGGTTTGCATGTCCACTGCATGTTTCTCTACATCTACCTCATCTGACCTGTTATATAACAAATCAGGACATTCATCTGCATCTTAAACATCTCCCAGTGGACATCATAAGAAATATTGTGCATTCTGACATGCCCACCCCCATTACCTTTCAGTCCATACTCCCTAAATTATTCAGAATGTCAGTCTATTATGTCCCTTATAGTTGCCTATGTGGTATTCCTTGCCTGGCCTACAAGACTGTTAATGATCCTGTCCTGCTTGACCTCCTATACATCAGTAAAACTGGAAGCACTCCAAAATAGCCCATCTAGAGATCTAAACTTACATTGCAGTATGAGCAAGACCTATTGGTAGGATAGATATACCTCCCAAAAGATACTGTACCTTCAGGATAAACTCCCACTCCCCATCAAACAAAGTAGCTCCCCCATGCTCTTTAAAATGACTTTAGACAAATGGAAGGGTGACCATAAATTCATACTTTGTCTGGCCCTCAGTTCCTTAGAGATTAGGGAAGTAGGTAAATAGAAGTGGGTAGGCCACTAAAGGTCCTACAGATTGACTGTCTAGTATATATTGATGAACCTATGAACTTATAATGTATGGCCATCCACATGTGCATTCAAACAATCATGAGCCCAGTCTTCAGTAACCCAGTGGACTGCCTATTCTTCTTGTTTGATAACCTGAGGAACATCTAACTGTGATCTGAAGTAGAAAGTGACTGAACTTTAGATGATGTCATTGTACCTCTAAACTGATACATACCAACCAGAAGTCTAACTGATTGACTACCCTGTGACCTCACTTTAGAAAGTACAATCCAGCACATGCAGAGGAAGCACCCCGCAGACATCCATGAACTGACAATGTGCAATCAAGTGGGAAAGAAATCCTGTACCTTTGAGCATTCTAAGCTTTCCACAAGGAAGTAAATCCAACCAATGACCAGGAACTACAATAAAATTGCCCCCAGCACTAACAAAATATGTATGTCCTTAAGCCTCTCTAAAGCACTAAACATGCCTCTCAAAAGACAACCATTATGTTCATTCAGTCCTTAAAAGTTTTCTGATATCACCTCACCCTGGAGAATTTTTATGTGAAATGTGAGCAACCTAACATGCTAGTCCTACACAGAGCTAGCTACTGCTAGCCTAAATCATGGCTCACAAATATTTTTGCAGATGGCACACAGCTTATTAAATCCTGCCGTTCCAATATCTTAATTACAGATGTGCAGTCTTTTTGGTAAAGTTAGTTTCTTGTAGGAAAGTAACTTGGATTCTATCCTACTTTAACAAATCCAGTAGGTTTCTCCTTTTAGTAGCATCCCTGGCATTTTAACATCTCACATAGGTGAACTAGTATCAGAGAAAGACAACAAGGTACACACAAGCAAAACAGGCCCTCTTCCTGGTCTTTAAATGAGATTTAACTGAACAACTAACTCACTAACACTGTAGATAAAAGAATACCTCAGGCAGATATATTATAGACGTTTGATTCTTCACCTTTTATGGGCAGGAGGCAGATGACTTAATAAGTACAGGACCCCCTAGAGGAACAAGTCCATCAGTATAGGTTGGCATAATCTCAATAACAAGAGAGGGAAACTATATAAAATCTGTCTAATGGTCATTCTATATGGGCATTACTATTGCTGTTGTCCTTTCAGACACAAAATAATAAACAAGTAGGAACAGAAACAGCCTGTTCATTTGTTCACACTGCTTTAACCATGTGGATAATGATTGTAACAAGGCTGTAAGATTCTGACAGGACTGTATAATGTCTGCCATGCATACTCCATCTAGTCCCTCACACACCAGACAATTGGAAACAATCACACACCTCGTTGCTGATTGTGACACAGTAATGGCAGAAGGACTGTATACTGAAAGGCATAATAATGTAGCGAGACTGTTGCACTGGGGATTGCTCAAACATTATGTTATTGAAGTGGTTAAAAAACACTGGAAACATGAGCCACAAAGCATCATAGAAAATTATGAAGTTTATATCACATGGGATCACCCATTGCCAACAGTTCAAAAGACAGATGCTAGAAAAGTAAATATAGTGGTCCAACAAAAGAAGACAAAAGTAGCATTGATCATTGGAATCGCCACACCCAGAGACTATATTGTCTTGCATGCAGAGACACAAAGTCATAAAATACCAGGATCTGCAAGCAGCAACGAGAGCCATGTGGAAGAAAGATACCCAGACAGTTCCAATAGTAGTAGGAGCAATGGGTCTTATAAAAAAGAATTTACAGCCATACTTAGATATGCTGCCTAAGCATGTAACTCCATACGAACTGCAGAAGGAGTCATTACTGGTCACATTGTGGTTGCTGTGAAGAGCACTACTGGCTGACATCAAAGAATGAAACAATACTAATTTCATGAACTTTAATTGTACTTTGACTTAGGAATGGGGTCCATTCCCATCATGGTATTAGAAACCCAAAAGACTTGGAGAAATTAAAAAAAAACAGACATGGTTTATGTGTGACAAAAAATATAGTTAAGTAATCTACCATGTTTAGTAGATGTAGGTTCCTTATGAAACTGGTGCTTTATATCCCACACAACAGACCAGGTTTACTCTTGGCAAACAACCACAGTAAAATAATCTACCATGTTAATTTGATTCAGGTGATTCATGAAATAAGTAACCTACAAATCACAGTGAAACTGTCCCAGTATTAAATAATTATATACAAGTGTACCACAAGGAGAAGAATTTGAAAAGCTCTCATGTCATCTGGATATTCTTTTGCATGTCCACCCACAAATGTATATAGTATTTGTGACAGACTGTATGAAACTTACAACTGTGTCTTAGCAAAATTGTGTCAAAATATGTGGTTGCTGCTTCCAGTAAATCTTGCAGCATGTAAAATATATAAAAGATAAAAAAGAAAAAAAAAGTATAATCTTTAGTTCACAGTTGGTCTTTTTTAGCAGAAATGTGGAAACTAAAACTGCTCCTTCTACAATTAGCAGAGTTGCATTTTTTTAATAATTACTTTATTTGGAATTTACTATCCACGAGTGTTAAGTGACTGTGAAAACAGGATGTTTTACATTTGAATTGTAAGCCAAACATGAAATATAGGACTTTGAATGCTTGCAAGCTCAGATACTAACTATTAGCTGCAGCAACTTGGACTTTGCCTTGTAGAGAGGGCACAGAGGACTTTTCGCACAAAGAGCCCAGGTCTGATATTTATTGCCTGTAAGTTTTCCTCCAACTAGTAAATGCTTTTAAAATTTTGAGGTAGATAGAATACAGTAAATGTTTTAATCAGAGAATAGTAGGGCCAAAACAGCTATAGGTAATAATTCTCTAAATGCCATTTGTCTGTTTAAATATTTTGCTTAACTGTTTTGTGGGCATGGCTTAATTTTATCTACCTAAGAGTTTTCTTATTTGGTTTCACAACTTTGTGGCTGGTGATTTATTTATTAGTATATGCATAGATTTGATGACTTATTAACTGTTGGAATTCACTCTTCAAAGACTGCTTTTTTTAGCCATAGCAGCCAAATGTGTGTATATTACTGTAGGTTTATTTTCAAAGTGAAGAATAATTGTGTCTTGGTGGGCTAGATTGGTCTAGCTTTTGACAATTTGTTACCACATAGATAGGCAAAGGGGGCACTGCCACTAAAAAGCTAAATTTAACCCCTTCTGGAAAACAATGCAGGTGTGTGTGTGTGTGTGTGTGTGTGTGTGTGTGTGTGTGTGTGTGTGTGTGTGTGTGTGTATATATATATATATATATATATATATATATATATATATATATATATATATATACGGGGTCTACTTTACATGGTCAACTTTTCACAAAGTCGACTTTCATATGGCAAGCCGACCATGTAAAGGAAACACAAAAAGCACAACGAACATTTACCTTAAAACTGTTAGCAAGGGGGCAATCCCCCATGCACCCCCCATGGGGGACTTCATCTTCCAAACCTCCCTAACTTAAATATACAAACTCTGAGATCACAGTACAGTGCGGAAGATGGAAATTTTGCAATTTCGTACTGTACAGAGATAGCGGTTCACCATGTTCGGCTTTTCAAAAGTTGATCATATGGTCTTGGCCATATGAAAGTCGGCTTTGTGAAAGGTCGATCATGTATATATGTACATGTATATGTGTGTGTGTGTGTGTGTGTGTGTGTGTGTGTGTGTGTATGTATATGCATATAGATATATATATATATATATATATATATATATATATATATATATATATATATATATATATATACAGGTATATATATATATATATATATATATACATAGATAGATAGATAGATATACATATACAACATTATCTTGACCATATTTCAGTTAGTTTTGGAAAGGTGCCACTGAAAAAACTGGACTGAAAGCAAGGTGGGTAGCATCTAGGGAAGCCAGTGATTATAACTGCAGTTGTAAGGTTTATTTGGGTATGCCAGGCATTGACCATAACCTGTAGCAGTACTGCACATTTACTGTATGCTCATAAGGCCAATCACCTCTTATATATTATTTGATGATTGCATATTAATTTGTGACACCAGGTGAGATTATAGGTTCATACCATCACTGTATGAAAAATAAAATCTATTTTTTACATAGCTATGTTGAACTGTATAAACCTGAATGTCATAGCCATTTCTGAAACTTAGCTTAGTAATGCAGCTCAAGACCCTGAAAGATCTGCGAGTATGTATTATATGCAGAGAGCTAATAGTATATGGGGGCTGCTACAATTATATTCCATGATGGCTTGATCTGTTATCTGTATGATAAACACATACCATGTAAGGAACACAATGAAACACTGGTGTTGTTGTGTCTTTCAGCTTTTCCCAGTTAGAGGGTTGCCACAGCAGAACTCTGGTGTAATAATGTTAAAGTATTCCTTCAAGATGGCAAAGTAATAGGCTAAAGAAGCAACATTTGGGTTGACACAACATTAAGGCTGAACTATCTGGGTTACAGGACTTAAATATAAACTGGAAGTAAATGCACACTGATAAATATAAACTGGAAGTAAGCACACAGTGATAACAGTCACCCCAATACACTATTTCATATTCAACTAATCAATCTGCCATCTAAAAATGTTATAACAGCTGGGATGCAGAGTGCAATAGACCACATCTCACAACAGGTCCTCTGATACTCATGAAGCTGCAGTCATGGCTGATTCAGAACATGAACATTTGCCCATATTTGTAGTATGAGGCTGTGGTAAAATTCACAAAATGAAAAGGATCTGTTATATTAGGAATATGCCTAAGTTTGATCCAGACAACTTTATGCAGATCAGGTTGTGATCTCTGCTAACTCAATTCCACTCTGCATCTACTCTCTTGATGATTCTGTGCAATTCTTTAGAGCAGACTTTCTGAAACTTCTACATCATACACCCCATCTTTGAAATCAGGGGCCATACTAATAAAGTTCTCCTTGATCATATCCAGATTAACAAAATCATGTCATGCACAGATCGTGTTTGTCTAAGTGCTCCCTAACAAAGTGTTTTGTATCAAATACATGGAAGCAAAGAATAATGCAAAGATTGATATAGTCAATGGAAAGCAAAGCTACTTCCATGAACATAAGTATCCTAGTTGCATGATTTTAAAAAAGGTCTGGAAATTTTTAATAAACCATTATATCCAGGCTATAAACCCTCACGCTTCCCGTTTCCTGATCTAACAGTGATAAAATGACTAGTCATTTTTGCTCTTACATGAATGACCTTGTCAAACAAACTACAACAAAGAAAAACTGTTCTGCCTTACCTGATCCTAAGTCAAAGAGACTTACCGATCTTTTCAGTCAAAAATGTTGTACTTAGCCAGTTTTATAAATTGTTTCTTAAATGTAAGCCTGGTTCAGTATCACTGGGCAAACTTTTTCCTCATTTCCTAAAGCTCCCAATATCTGCTACCACATCCACAATGACAGTTTCAGTTCAGTGTTTTGCTATGGTTGGCACTGTACCATCTATTTGGAAAAGGACAATTATTGCCCTCCTTGCATAATGGAGATGCATCACTTGCCCAAACAGCTACAGACATATTGCCTTGTTGTCTCATTTATCAAAGACACTGGAAATGCGTGTACTCACAGCTCCTGTAGCATCTAAATGACCATAAACCTATTTCAGGGACACAGCATGGCTTCAGTCCAGTGCATGGAACAGATACCATCATGATGGATGTTGTTATTGTTATGTGTATTCAACTAAGCAACTGTATTGTTGAGGTACTCTTTAGATCTATAATTTTTTATATTCTTAATCATAGGACAGTATTAGAAAATCTGTCTATCTTTTGTCTATTGCGTGTATCCTCTAGGTGGTCTTTTAGTTCTGTACAAAATAGGAACCATTTAATAGCATGGGACAGGTCTATATTATATATTCGAAGTTTCAAAACTACGAACCTCATATGTTCGACAACATATGAGCAAGGTTTGAGACACTGAAAATATAATAAACATTTTTTTTAAAAAAAACTTACCTCAACGCTATGAGCAAGGGGGCAAGCACCCCTCAACCACCAGGTGGGGGGCTGCACCCCCACACCCCCCCTACTTAAATATACCAACTCCGAGATTGCACTTCAGTGCAGAAAAGGGAAATTTTCCCATTCTGCGCCATAGGGAGCCGTTGCTTTTCACCTTTGAACTTTTTAAAGTTTGATCATATGGTGTCGACCATATGACATTCAAACTTTAAAACGTTCAAATAATTAATAGGGACCCCATGGAACAATGCAATTTGGCCCCCACTTGCAATGCCATTTGGGGCACCTTAAGGATTAGTGCAAGCATCTCTTTTACTCACCATCTTCATTAATGTCAAGGCAATCCACTGTAAAGCTGCCAAGCTGGGTACAATTTGCAGATGATGTAGCTATCCTCTTTGTCATAGCTCTCACCCTACCATCTCAAAAATATGGAACACTACCACTCATAGTCTGGAACAAATGTGTAAAAAGTGGAACTCAAGCAGGCAACTCAATAACAACTTAAACTATGAAGCTAACAGGATGGTTAAAATGTGCCATTTTACTTACAAAT
This sequence comes from Protopterus annectens, assembly GCF_019279795.1. Taxonomy (NCBI): domain Eukaryota; kingdom Metazoa; phylum Chordata; order Ceratodontiformes; family Protopteridae; genus Protopterus; species Protopterus annectens. The sequence continues at coordinate 1,056,732,581 of NC_056730.1, forward strand.
TGCTCTTTCGATGAATTACTATAATTCAATATTATTTACCATGGATACTAGATACAAACATTATAGAGCCTTTCACTGTGAAACTGTGAGGAAATTCAAATTTTCAAGACTCAGAATGAGGATCATTCCTCATAATGAGGTACAGTTGAGAGGTCTGCTCATCGCTAATGCTACTTTATTGCTGGTTAATACTAAGCTACATCCTAGCTTCAGATCATTGCAGTTTTGGCTTTCAGCTTTCAGACTGAACCATAATAGTTAGAAGGCATTGGATGTGCTCTTTCTTTATAAAGATTATGCTGACAATGATCTAGTGACCAATTCCATGTCAGCTGATATTTAAATATCTCATCCTTCAGTGGTTCTGGAAGTCAGGAAGTAGACCCCAGAACATTGCTATCAGTTATTGATAACCAGGTTAAGTTTGTCCTGAATGTAAATTCTGTCCTGATCAAAACCAACCAAAAATTAGGGTATCTTTAAAAGATTTGCAAATTTCTTTTCCCTACTGCAAGACTAGCCACAGCAATAATGTATTTACTTCTGTTGCATTTTTACTCAATAAGCAATGGAATTGCTATAATGCTGACATTAAATAATAAGATAAACTGTAAACTGCAAACAGTGAAAAACAAGATATAAGATGTTATTAAAATAGACAATGTTAGTCATTTCATTCAGTTTCTTGAATTTTATCAGATAATGTAGTCCAGAAAATAGGGTTACCACCTTTTCAAATGCCCAAAGTGGGATATTTTTTGTAGAAATGTGTGACTCTGCAGGAAAAACATACCCACGTCCAGTGCAATGAACCAGAACTTCACTTTTTTTTGCCCAAATGAAAGCTTATTTTTGTTGCATTTGAGTTGCTTATGCTATTTCATATAATATTTATGTGTTCCAGATACAAAATAACTGCTTTATGCAACTATTAAAGAAAACTTAATAAATATATTTTATCTTAAAAGACTAAGGACATTTGCCATTTTTTAGGTTTTCTCACACGACACAACTGCCCAAAGTGGGACTGTGCCTCACAAAGAGGGACAGGTGGTATCAAAATCACTAATGTGGTGTGTTGTGAGTTTTAATTAAGTCCTGTGGTTTCTCTTCTGCTCTCTATACCTGCTTACTAACATTGCTAAATGTATCCAGATGCATAAACCTAAGCATCTTATAAAATGGCTATAATTACAAAACAAAACAAGGCAGATTTGACAATAACCAGAAGGAAACAAGAAGTAAAATAATCTCAGATCATATTATAAGGTTAACTATCTAAAAGTATTGTAAATGTCCCTATACAGGTCTAAATACATTTGTTCATACAGATGAAATTTAAGGGACATCCTAAAAGAGCTCTGAGAGTCACTCTTCTCAGTTAGAGATGGTAGCTGATTCCACAGTACTGGGGTAAGATAAGCAAAAAATAGCTGCCTGATGTTTCTAATATGGCTGTGAAAAAATCAACAGAGTCTCCAGTGTCTAGAGATACCTAGCCAGTAAAAAAGGTCCCAGCAACTCTACTCCATAAGATAAATATAATCCAGGATGTGAGCAGCACAGTAGATGAAGGTCAAGATCTTAAAGACACACATTGCAGTGACTGAAAACTAGTGCAAATACTGCAGAACCAGAATTATATGACTGGTCCAAGAAATTCCAGTCAACCATCTCCTGTAATTGCACCAAATTGTCATTCATAAGCCTGATTTAGGAATCATTACAGATATACAGGGATCAGATGATCAGTACATCTACCACTATTGCTAGGTCAAATTATGCCATAAAACGTCTAATCCAGGAAATGTTCCTAAGATGGAAATAAGATATTTTGACAACTGCCAATATCTTGTTCTTTATTGACAGCCTGTCATCAAAAACTATGCCAGATCTCAGCCATCAGACAAAATTGCAATGCATTACACTCATATGTTGTATTATGATAAAAATAGTGGAATATATGATGTGCATACAGTGGCATGAATAAGCATGGCTTAAGCCTTTGTTAGGTTGAGCTTAAGACAATTCAGCCACACTCTGAGTCATCAAGCCCAAGCAGTTCTCCAGAGTAATGAAGTCAAGCACCTGAGAAAAGGTGAGGTACAGCTGAATATCATCATCATATGAATAATAAATACCTCCCTCATCAATGGTAGCCCTTAGTGTCACATATGTATCTCAGAAAATATTGCACAGTCTAGAAAATGCTTGAGTCAAGTAAAATAGATTTCACTGGACTCATAAGATGTCATCTTACATGAAGTCTTTGTCAAATATGTGTCCTAACATTGATCCAGACTGTGCATTCCCTCAAGAAGGCCTATCCTCTTCTGTCTTCACTCCAGCCTCTGATCATACCTGTCCTTGAATGCAGCTCATGGTCAAACCATGACTCCCTCCATGCAACTGGCCTAAGATGCACATACACTGGGGAAAGGATATCCAAAGCACCCCTAACTGCTGAATTACAGGTCACCAAGAGTGAGTCTCAGACCTTTGTACTTATCCCCTCAAGAAGTTGATCAAGTAATGGAGATATAAGCTCAAAGTAGGATACAGTAGAAGTTCTAGATCAGCAAAAGGTCATCATGGAAAACACACTATTGTCTTTTATTACATAGCTTAAACTGACTTAAGTTTGACATCATCTGTTCCTCATATAGTTCAAATCAACTACCGATTAATCTGCATAGCCAAGTGTCCAGATCTCATTAAACGCATCATGACTATGAGATGCACCATGTGCTCCAGTTGTCTTCTAGTTGTCACATACACATCTCAAAAACCTTAAACAATTTTGGAGATATATGTTATTCAACCTACAGAGGAAAACTCTGGAAGAATCTACCATTTTGTTTCAACAAGTCACACATTTATGCATGTTTCAAAGGAGCATTCAACAGAGAATTGAAATGTGACTGTAATCTAAAATAAAACTTATTATGATGATGTGCGTCTGTGTGTGATTTGTTGGTGCGTTGTTACTAATAAGTAGATATGAGCTGTGCTAGTGAATGTATATTCAAGTTTGAAACCCTTTAAAAACACAAAGAACTTTTCACAGATGTCAGTGCATTAGCAGAATAGTTATTTACTGCATTAACAAAAAAGCTTGCTGTATTAACTGAATTTTAGGACTGCTTTCCTCTAAATTGTTGTTATCTTTAGTGACCTCACCTCTCATCTAGCATATCGATGAGCACGTCTATGCCATTAGAAAGGCTAACACAGAAAATGCATAATTTAAGCATTATGTGAAGTGTATTAACATCACAGGATGTTTTATACAACAGAAGCTCTTTGTTTTGAATTAAAGGTAAACATTTAGAAATGCCTTTGAAATAAGAAATATAATTGGCAAACCCTGTTCAGTTCAGTAACTTTGCTTAGCTGAATTAGGTAATAAGCATCAAACATTTTCTTAAAGAAAGAGCTTTGAAGCATTAACATTTCTAAGTGGTACTGATTTCACAGAAGAGTCATTAAGTATTTATTAGTTGATTGGTTTGCTATGTAAGTATGTTTAGTATTAAGCATTAATAATAGTCTGATGAAGCCTTGATGGTGAAAGTAACCATTGTTTGTTGGACACGAATGGGCATTTTTATTCATTTATTTCATTACTTTTGATTTTAGCATTCCGTTCCATTTATTACTGTAGACCCTGCATTTGGTTTAACTTTTACAGGCATCAGAACTTTTCTCCTCAGGCTTTACTGAAAATGGTAACATCCTTGCTACTTATTCCTGATCAGCAAATACAAAGAAATAATTAAAAAAAAAAACATAACAAGGCTGGAAGTTACCAAGTGCTAGATAATCAAAATATTTATCTGAACGACAGAGAAAATTTTAATTGCTGAAACCTGTGTTCTGAGAGACTGTTTTCCAATCTATCTGCAGATATACACAGCTGAGTATATATTTTTTGGTTTTAGAGTTTGTTAATTGTTGCTTAGATCTCTATTGAAACTGTTGTCTCCCTGTTCTGAGAGAATGCTTTCCAATCTATCTGCAAATATACAGAGATGAGTATATGTTTTTGGTTACAGAGTTTGTACTGTTAGTTGTTGCTTAGATCTCTGTTGAAACTGTTTTCCCCACCCCACCCCTATTTTCTGCCGTGACTTCAGTTGGTATAACTGTTTTTTACAGCTTGTGTGTTATCTGACTCAAGGATCACGTGCATAAAATTAGACCTGTTAGTAACAGCCTGCATTTAATTGCTGGAACCTGTGTTCTGAGAGACTGCTTTCCAATCTATCTGCAAATATACAGAGCTGAGTATATTTTTTTGCTTTTAGAGTTTGTACTGTTAGTTGTTCTCACCCACCCTCCCTATTTTTGGTTTGTAGTTTAAATTTGGTGGCTTTTGCAGTTACCCGCCCCACTGTAGATTTGATCTGGGATACTCCCCCAGTCCCATCTCTTTACCACATTCTAGCTAATAAACTCTTTCTGCACTTGCTTTTAGTACTTTTTAATTTAATTGATTTTTTTAAACTGTGTTTGGTCTAATATTGCTGCATACTCAAGTGTGCTAGCTTGCACTGCATGTGAATTGTTTTTACTACAGTTTTTGCTACTTTTCTGTGCAAAAAAAAAAAACTGTAAGCCTGTTTCCTACATTTCCTGTAACTAGTGTTCCAGATACAGATTTGCTGTATCCAGGACTGTATGTAATCTTCTGAGCCCGCCAAGCCATTCTGTGTTGGAGGGAAGCCTTCTAGCTGATCAGTGGGAGTGGTAAGCACTAGGTAACCTGTCTACCACATAAGGAGTGGTTCTGGCCTAGAAATTGTAGTTATTGGCCGTTTGGGCAATCTCTTCCATCTCTCTCAACTTTCTGATTTGAAAGCCTGCATTTGCACTTTTTTCTGTCTTGTAATTCATCTAGTGCCGATACAGATTCTAAGTTTTAGCACTTAAATTTGCTTAAACATGCTCAGCACTTGTTCAGAACTTGTAAGCACTAAATAAGCTACTAATTACTATAGCACTCAACCTTCCTCATTACCTAGAGGAAAACAGTTTTTGTACTTACTTTTCTCACTTGCTTAGAGAAAAACAGCTCTTGTACGCACTTTCCTCACTTATCTAGAGGAAAATATTTTTTTATTCAGGCATGTCCAAGGGTCAGCTCCCACTGTTCTCTCCTGTCTATCTGATGAATATGGGCATCTTGAGGCAATGTAGAAATTGCCTCATGTACACAGACAATCCTCTCCTCCCACCACCCAACACTACAACCTGTGAGAGATGCACTTATCTAGCCAAACTGGAGGTAAAGCTCTCTCCAACCAAGACTGAACTTGACAGTCATGAGGAGAAGGTAAACATTTGCACCACACCACACTCATCATATAGTCTCACTAAACCTACACCACCAAAATCCACACATAGTAACACAAAAACATTCGCAGAGGCTCTCAATAATAATTTGTATAAGCAACAGAGACCTCCAAAGCAGAAACACAAGCAACCTCCATCCCCCAACACAACCCAAATGACACATAGCCCACAGACTCAGTGTGCCACTCAACCACAGCCAATAAGGCAAAACAACATACCCAACACACTAGTCATAGGTGACTCTATAGTCAGGCACACTGATGTCCCACTCACCAGGCTAAACAAGGAGAAGGTTACTGTCAGCTGCCTGTTGGGTGTCAGGATCCGCCACATAACCCACACACTCAGGTCACTCCACAACAAGTACAAATATGGCTGTCATTGTCCATGTTGGTGTGAATGACCTAAGATAGGACTACATGAAAAGAGACATGGAAGAGCTCTCCGATCTTGTAGCCCAGGCAGGTATGACCCTAGCCCTGAGTAGCATTCTGCCATTGCCTAGAATAATACCGCAGTACAAGGACAAAATAATTGACTTCAACAATTGGCTAAGCTTCTGGTATCATTTTAAGGGGATCCAGTATCTGTCTGCTTGGGATGACATGGTCGACAGACCAAGATGCTTTGCCACAGATGGCCTACACCTGTTGCCCCTGGGATCCTGGATACTGGCTAAGGCTTTTGCTGCTCCTATAGTGCCTTTCTTAGGCAAGGTTCAAATAACAAATTCACCACTGTAACAGGAACAGGCAAGCAAAAACTGAGGGTAATGCTACTCAATGCTAGAAGTCTAAATTTCAAAATGCACTCACTCAAGGCACTCCTTAAAATGGAGAACATCGATATCTGTGCAGTGAATGAGACCTGGTTCAAGGCTCCAGAAAGCACCCCTGCACTACCAGGCTATAACTCATACCACACTTTTCGGCCATGTAACCTGGACCGAAACACCAAAGGAGGAGGTGTGTCCATATTTATTAAGGATATCCACACCTCAAGGCTAGTTGCTCAGCATAATGCATCCGAGGTTATCGAAGTGCAACTAACTCTGGGCAAAACTGCAATCTAAATTGTAGCTTGCTACAGATCCCCCACCATGCCCCAGGATTCTCACTCCTCTTTTCTTGATGTACTGGAAAATATTAGGGTTCAACCAAACACCCCAATAATGGGCGACTTCAACTACCCCAGCATTAACTGGGAAAACTACTCATGTACCAACTCGTTAGCTCAACGCTTTCTGGAATTCATAAACTCCAATCCCCTGGATCAACTTATCCACACCCCCACCAGGGGCAACAATATCATAGACCTAGTCATTACCAACACGAGTATCTGGTGTTCCACACCTGAAGTCAACTCCTCGTTGGTCCGATCCAACCATAAGCTAATCACCCTTGATATCCACATCCCGCCCCCCACCCTCTATTAAGGAAACCACGGTAAAAATTTTCTCCAAAGCCAACTTCATGCTTCTTAAGAAAGAAGTGGTGAACTTCATGACACCCATGCAGATGGACAATACAGTTACAACTTCTGAATCCTACACAAATGCACTCTATAACTACTTATACGAGTGCATGGATTGTGCTATCCCAAACAGAACCAAGATGCTATCCTCCAAAAAAAGGAAGCCAATCTGGTGGTCCCCTGCCATAAACAAACTGTACAACAGAAGGAAGAAACTGTTGCAAAAGAGAGTAAAATCCCATAAGTGGAGGAGCTCCCTGGTCAGCCTCAGTAAGAAGCTGATATCCCTTATAAGATCCTCCAAAGCTAGCTATGAAAACAAAATTGCCACTAATTCTAAGGACAACCACAAAGCATTCTATAGCTATGTCAAGAATCTCGATGGCAACACCCAGATCTGCCCTGAGTTACAGCACAACGGCATGAAAATTACAGAGCCAACTGATATTGCCAACATCCTGGCAGATAGGTTCAGTGCTAACTTTACCCCTCCTCACCCCCTAAAGGGCCTATATCTATACAGGAGGAATACAGAGTCCCTGTAATCACAACTACACAGGTAAAAGCTGCACTCTCTAAAGCCAAACACAGAGCATCCATGGGACCGGACAGCATCCCAGGCTGCGTTTTACATGAACTCCAGAACTAACTGGCTCCCCACTTAAGCACCATGTTCAATAATAGCCTCGCATCAGGCTTTGTGCCCACTGAATGGTGCACAACAACAGTTATCCCACTCCACAAAGGGGAAGCCACCACTGATCCTGGGAACTATTGATCTATTAGCCTGATGAGCCTGGTCTGCAAGGTCATGGAACGTATCATCATGAAACTCATAAACAAAGACATTGGTAACCTCCAAACTCTGTATCCCATCCAGTTCAGGTTTGTGAAAGGCAGATCATGCCTCCTGAACCTGATTGACTTCTTTTGAGGTAGTCACCAAATACGTAGATGATGGTAAGGTGGTTCACACAACCTATCTTGACCTCGCCAAGGCTTTCGACACCATCCCTATTCTGGAATTATAGCTAAACTCACTAAACTAGGTATAAATCCCTATGTCACAAGATGGGTTGCCAACTAGCTCACTGACAGAACCCACACTGTAAAAGTTGCAGATTCCAAATCTGACCTCAAAGCAGTGACAAGTGGAGTACCACAGGGTTCCGTCCTAGGACCTCTCATGTTTGGTGTCTACTTCTCTGAAGTACAGGCTAACACAGAAGGCTTCTGGCTAATGAAGTTCACAGATGACTGCAAACTAGGAGCCATAGTCAAGTCCTCAAATGATGTGGCCATCCTACAGAAGGGCCTTGCTGAGACAGATGCCTGGTGTCAGAGCCATGGCCTCAAGCTCAATGCCAAAAAGTGCAGTGTCATCCCCTTTGCTAAAAACTCTGTACCATGAACTACCACATAGGCAGCAATCTACTTAACACTGAATGCATGATAAGAGACCTTGGGACCCAAGTGGACAGTAGTCTTTCCTTTGATAGTCACATCGCCACAGAAATCAGGAAGTCCTTCTACATGGCACACTTCATCATAAAAGGGTTCTCATCCAGGAAAAAAGAGGTAATTGTTCCCTCTACTCGACACTCATTAGACCCATTATAGAGTACACCGCCCCTTTTGGAATGTACCTCACAAGACATCTGCAGCAGCTGGAAAGGCCACAGAAGTACCTCACAAAGAGGATTACTGGCCTCAAACAAATGCCATACACTGACCGCCTCAAAAAACTCCAGCTTTACTCCATAGCATATCGCCTACTCCAAGGTGATCTCTGCCTAACATATAAAGCTATGTCAAGCCCAGAGCTGTTGGACATGCTACACCTAAAGAAATCCCAATCCCTCCAAGCTACACACTCTAGGAACCTAAAGCTTGTCACCACAATAAACAGGGCATGCTGGAGGGATAGACTCCTGTTGCACAGACTTCCCATATTCTGGAACAGGCTACCCATCTATGTCAAGCAAAGTTCTTCATTAGCACTCTTCAAGAAAAATCTTGATGAGTGGATGGGAAATAGGAAATACACCCTGGGGATCACTTCTGTGTCTCTGCTCGATAGTGGCACAGGAAAATAACTTTATTGGGTGGCGTAAGCCAGGGAACCTTGTTGGCTAGGCTTACATAGGCCCTTGGGCCGATAGCCTAGTACCTACCTATGAACCTATGAACCTATGAAAAAATAATTACATTTTTAACTCTGCAGCAGTAATAATTCTTCATGTTTCCACAGGCTGCTTTATTAATTTTATTTGATCAACTGCTTACCAGCTAAATGTACTGTAATCCATGCAAAATGGATTGATCCATGCAGACCCATTTCAGTCCTGACCTGAACAAAAGTGAGTTCCACAGTACTGTCAGGGGGCTGCAGACAAGCTCTGGTGTTCAGGAAAAACCCTGCAGCAGGTGGTAAGAGCTGCGGCCAAAGGGACTGCTTCTGTGATCAAGGAAAATGTGATTCAGAGACATGTTAGCCACAACAAGGAAATACCTCATTATTAGCTAATTTGCATCTCACTGAATTGCCCATAATTAGGGTGAGTGCAAATAATCGCTTAACTGTGGTAAGCATCTTGGGCAGCCCATGCTTTGCATTGGCACAGGCATCCCTTCTCAATTACTATCCCGCACACATGCACACATATTCAAGCACGCACGCACACACACACACACACACACACACACACACACACACACACACACACACACACACACACACACACACACACACACACACACACATACACACACACACACACACACACACACGCATGCATATGTACACGCACATACATACACACACACTCACACACACACACACACACACACACACACACACACACACACACACAAACATACACACTAACATACCCCTTACCTTTCCCCTGGTTTGACAGAATTTTATAATACAGTACCATAGCTAGGTAGAAAGAGGAAGGCAATTGTCCCAAATGCAAAGTGATGGGAGAGCACACTTAGCTTATTCAGATCTCTGTTCCATCATGAATGGACAGGTGATCCGCTGTGGCAACCCCTAACTGGGAAAAGCCAAAAGAAGAAGAAGATCTCTGTTTAATGCAATACTATCTTTTAAAAGCCAGTATTGCATTTGCTGGCAAACCTGAGTACTACAGTGCTCTGTGTGTAGTCTAAACTGTATCAACTGTTTGCTACATTGTATCAAAAGGTTTGCTACAGTTTAAAAGCAAAAAAAAAATATTCTTTTTTTAACTAACACCTGAGTATTGTAGTGCTCTCTGCAGGCAAGGAATAAAATATAGCAACTCTTTGTTATATTTGTAGCAAGCAGTTTGCCACAGTTTAAAAGGAAGATGTTTCTTCATTTTTAACTAAAACATAAGCACCATACTGCTCTGTGCAGGCAGGATATAAACTTTATGAACTGTTTGCTACATTTGCAGTAAGCAGTTTGCTACAGTTTAAAAGTTAAGAAAAATGTATTCCTGAGCACTATAGCACTCTGTGCAAGCAGGGTATAAATTGTAGAAACTGTTTGCTACAGTTTAATAAGAATTCTTTTAACTAAAACATGACTGCCATAGAGCTCCATGCAAGTAGATCTGCAGCAACTGGTTGCTACATTTGTAGCTAGCAGTTTGCTACAGTTTAAAAGAAAGATTTTATTTTTAAACTAAAACAAGAGCACAGTAGCACTCTGTGTAGGCAGGGTATAAACTGTAGCAACTGTTTGCTACAATTTAGAATATTTTTTTTTTAATAAACTATGTTGGAGGAGGGTTGGGGACAGGGCACAGAAACAGGACCTGAATGGCTGTGACAGGAAAGGGGGATGTGTCATGTATCTAGCCACCTGGAGAGTGTGCCAGTGGAAGGAAAATCGTTTTTTTTTTTTTTGCATCTTCAGTGGAAGAACTAGGGGGAGGCATAGATCTATCCATAATAAGCTGCTTACTTACAATGTAGTGATCAGCTTATTACACTGAAGTACTTCCGCTGGAAGAGCTGAAAGGTGGGGTGCTGGTTTGGTTGTACATTGTTTTTTTCTATCACAACTTGTGCGATTTAAATTGGTGAGAAAGTGCCGATTTGCACTACATAAACATAAATGCCACAATGTCAAACCTTGCAATAGCGAATGCAATACAGCATTCGCTGTTGTAACGTTTGACATTGTGGTGCAGATCGCACTATAGTGGGGATCGGGAAATGTACCCTTTCCCCTAACTGTTGTCCGATCATGGAGTTTGTGTATACATATATATATATATATATATATATATATATATATATATATACATATATATATATATATATATATATATATATATACACACATATATATATATATATATATATATATATATATATATATATATATCTGTGTGTGTATATCAGTAAAGGGTGTGGGGGGTACAGCCCTCACATGGTGGGGTGCAGGGGGTCATGCCCCCCTGCAAAAACATTCTTTACTGTGCAATGGACGATATTGCTGTTACCGGAAGTGTGGTGACTATTCGAAAATGTCAAATTCAACATTTGCAGTCACTACATTTTGAGGTTTTAGGCATTCATTATTTTAAATTTCATGGTTTAGGTTTGACATTACCGCAGTTTGTTGTTGTTCATTACAGTGATATGATAGTAAACCACTGGTTCATAGTACTGGCCCACGGTGCTTCTTATTTTTGTCCCTGCCCTCATAAATCATGAATCCTTAACAATCAGTTGCAGACTCCCACCCCCCATCTCTCTCAGCTGTCCCTGATTATACAGAATGCTGCTGATGTTGTATCTTATACATGCACCATCCCTCATGACTCACAGACCATTGCAGTCATTGAATAATGCCATTACATTAGAGTTTAAACATTAGCGTTTCATACATCTTACAGTGTACAGTTTACATCCTGTCTGAATAAACACTGCAGTGCTCATGTTTTAGTTAAGAAAAAGAAAAATCTTTTTAAACTGTAGCAAACTGCTTGTTATAGACATAGCTACATCATTTTGATCTTACTACATCAGTAAGCATAGAAGGTTAAGGCTCTAGCTTGCCAAGCTGTTTTCTGTGCCAGGGGTATAGTGTTTGAAACTTCTCCCACTTTATTTCAACTTGTTTTATTTTATTTTTTTTCAAAAACTTAATTTGTAAGCATATCCCTGATGTCTAGTGGTCAAAAGAGGTAATCCAGAAGGTTCAAGTCAAGTCTGGTGTCCCACCTGTGACCCAGACGGTGACAGGACTAACAAAAAACAGAGTACAAAGAATTAGTCCTGATAAAATCACTTTAGATAGCAGATTTAGGAAACTCTAACTCTGATACCATCCCTGTGGGAAGAATGAAGATGCCTTGTTGAAGTTTCAAGTAGTTTTAAGCAGGTAGATGGACAAGTGTTCTTGTTCTAATATATTACATTGAACAGGTCAGTTATTTAAAGACAGTTACAGACAATGGTGGATGTGTGCAGGGAGCTGACTGTAGGGAAATCTGTGAGATGGAAAAACAAGAAGCCAATCCCAAAGTTTAGAAGTTGTTCCTTATTTGTATTATTCCTGAAAGACCCATGAGGGTTTACCAGCTTTTTAGCTGGTGGACCCTCATTCATAGTTAAAAGAGTATGATTTTTATTTTTAAAAAACAAAACATGACAACACACAATGAGCTACAACTATAGAACTATATTTAAGAAAACACTTTCACCTGAGCTTCATCAGGTCAATCTAACTGAGTGATTTACATGTTGATAATTTCAAAATCCCTGATTTTATGAGGCTATCACCAGACATTATTAGTATGTTTTGTAACACACGTAACATGAAAGGCTGATGCCCCTGTGACCCCCAGTGTTGTGGTACATGCATGATTTAACTGTGCATGACTTGTCACAGACCCAAACATGTGTGGAGGGGAAGCACCATCAGCTGTGCTCCCCACTCAGGTGTCGTATTGTCATCCCACCAGAACTGTTGCATGTTATTTGCAATGAGCAAGACACAGTCAATGTTCTAAGGGGAGAAACTGTTTTGTGGCATCCCTGTTTCTTTAAAATGGTAGGAGTAAAATGAAAGCCGCAAATAGCTGGCAACCCCACTCATTATTCTGTTACTGACTACTAGAGAACTACGTCATCTTTGTTTATAATATTGTTCTGGTTTTCAAAACACTTATGAGCATTCTTGTCTATTTCATTTCATTATTTCTGTTCTGTATTGGAGTACTGTATATGCTTTGCTAAGCTGTACTAGCTCTTTTGGGTATCCTTGCATGTACCAGTGGCATACAGGGATAAAACCTTGACTATAGCCCAGGTGACCTGAGTTCAGTTAGTGGTATGAGCACTTGATGATGCAAACAGGTTGGATAGGCATGCTCATCCTAGGGGGCAGGGAGTACTCATACACAAGGGTGTGCAATTTTCCTGGTGAAGACTGTGGAAACAACCATGTGATTTCTCCTGCAGGTGAGCAGGAACATAGGTTCATAGGTTCATAGGTGTTTACTAGGCTAATGACCACAAGGGCCTTTTTAAGCCTAGCCATGCATCCCAAGTCTCTGACAAGTTCTGTTACCCTTGATAACTATAAGCATAGGCCTGGGAGATGAACCATTTACAGGCTACCTCTGTCCATTAGAGACATAGGTGCCAAACCAGGGATGAATGTCCATTTTCCCATCTAATTGCCCAAGTTGCACTTGAATTGGGTTAAGGAGGAACTCTGTTTCACATGGATCACATCCTGCTAATATCATCACATCTTACAGAAGTGAGGGTGATTCAGCACTGATGCCCACTGCATGATCCTCCCACAAGTTGTCACTGGGCAGATATGGGGAGGCAGGGCTTAACACAGATAAAACAAATGATGGGCATCTTAATGATGACCACTGACAGTCAACCCTCAGCTCACCCTCATAAAAGACAGAATAAATGGGTTAATGGACTAGTAGTGGGATAATAATCATCAGACAATGGATGCCAAGTAAAAAACATTCCAGTGGGCATCCTTACTGCATTGACCAACATTGGCACTTACATGTCCTGTCTATGTTTTTGCTGCGTTGTTTTAGTGCTGTATAGGCTTATGGTGAAACTGTTTTCATTGTCATGTCCTGTCTATGTTTTTGCTGCATTGTTTTATTGCTGTATAGGCTCATGGGGAAACTGTTTTCATTGTCATGTCCTGTCTATGTTTTTGCTGCGTTGTTTTATTGCTGTATAGGCTCATGGGGAAACTGTTTTCATTGTCATGTCCTGGCTATGTTTTTGCTGCTTTGTTTTACTGCTGTATAGGCTCATGGTGAAACTGTTTTCATTGTCATGTCCTGTCTATGTTTTTGCTGCATTGTTTTACTGCTGTATAGGCTCATGGTGAAACTGTTTTCATTGTCATGACCTGTCTATGTTTTTGCTGTGTTGTTTTATTGCTGTATAGGCTCATGGGGAAACTGTTTTCATTGTCATGTTCTGTCTATGTTTTTGCTGCGTTGTTTTATTGCTGTATAGGCTCATTTTGAAACTGTTTTCATTGTCATGTCCTGTCTATGTTTTTGCTGCATTGTTTTATTGCTGTATAGGCTCATGGTGTAACTGTTTGCATTGTCATGTCCTGTCTATGTTTTTGCTGCATTGTTTTATTGCTGTATAGGTGTCCTGTCTATGTTTTTGCTGCATTGTTTTATTGCTGTATAGGCTCATGGGGAAACTATTTTCATTGTCATGACCTGTCTATGTTTTTGCTGCATTGTTTTATTGCTGTATAGGCTCATGGGGAAACTGTTTTCATTGTCATGTCCTATCTATGTTTTTGCTGCATTGTTTTATTGCTGTATAGGTGTCCTGTCTATGTTTTTGCTACATTGTTTTATTGCTGTATAGGCTCATGGGGAAACTGTTTTCATTGTTTTCCTTTTATGTATGTGTCCTGACATGATAGACTGTATTTTTCTTTGGAGAGAAAATTCCCTCATACAATTCAGACTTGAAAGCTTTGTGCAACATGCATTTTGGAATGAGAGCTGTCATTTGCTATGCGTCTCTCATCAATTTAAGACTTGGGTACTTGTTTTGTTTTTCATATTCAGGTAAAGCTTATGTCATTTTCAATCAAATGGATCAACAACAGATAAAATTCCTCTACAGATAAGAACTCTTTTAATTTAATGTTTCTTTTATGGCTTAACGTAGTTCATTCTAGTTTTTGACAATGTGTGATAGGAATGATAGTTTTAAAGGGGAGGGTAACTGCAGAGTGATTATGAGTGATCTATTGAACATCACTTGATTTGCAGTCCTCTTATATTACCATACTTGACTTCTAACATTCATGCAATCTATGCAGTTCTTTTTCAGTAATTCAGGAGTCACAGGGTTATAGAACAAATAAGTATATAGATATTTTATTTTTTCCCACTCTGTGCATATCATCAAGTATTTCCCATCACTTGACAGCATGTATATACAGCAAATGCACACACAAACCCCAGAAATATAATTCCACCCAAATTTAATCCAACCACTGAAATAAATTTTATAACATTTAGAACAAAAATAATAAATAAGTTAATCTAAACCAAAAGAAAATCATAACTGCAGCCATTAATTCAGAAGACATTACCAACAAAATACATTGGGAACTAAAAATCTGCACTGAATTATATTAAACATAAAACTAAACCATAATTATAATACATCCTATCATACCCTGTCTATACTGCTAAAATATATTACAAATTATCAATATTCTTAAACAGCAGACTAAACAGCAGAAAGCCACTTGTGAGAATGACGTTTGTAAAAAATGTACATAACCTACATAAAGTTGTATTTGATGGGCAAGGTACCAAATTATTGTATTCCAAGAAAATGAACTGATAAGAAAACTTAAAACCAAAAAATACAGAAATGTGTCTCACCAGAATATGTGGAATATGCTTTAAGAGATAAATAAAACAGTCATTTGGTGACTTGTGGTTTTGCCGCTCATCACAAAAGTTGTTTTCTAAACTTACAGGTTAAGATACTTAATTTATCATGTAGCAGACACCCACATATTTCATGTATATAGATAGATACAGATATATACGCTCATATATATATATGTGTGTGTGTGTGTGTGTGTGTGTGTGTGTGTGTGTGTGTGTGTGCTCACATACATGCAGATATAGATATAGGTATAGATAGATGTATGTATACAATAACACACACACACATGCACATGCACACAGACTCTGGTACACCCTACTACAATGTATAGATATTATCTGCATTCATTGGATACCATCACAAGTTGATCTATAGCCCTGGAGTATCATCTACAAAATTCTCATAAACCCCTTGTATTTATGTTGCTCTCTATAAAGTCATGTAAAAGTTTGCTCACTGTGCACACAATAAGTTAATAGGTTCACACATTCACACAAAGCCTACAGCCAGGGAGAACACTGAGAAGCTAAGTCAAGCCTGCAGCACTGATAGGAGATTAATGGCATCCTCCGTTAATTCATTCCCTTCAATGAAGTTCTGGAAGCTTCTACTCTTAACTGTCAAATGCTGCATCCTGAGCCTTTTGACAAAATCAGGTTGTATCGTCACACTTCAAACACATGCTCATAGATCTACAGCAATACATGTGGGAAAGAAGAGTAAATTACAAATTGTTCAGCATTAACTCTTCTTTTCAGTAACTGCATTCAGTAGGCTGCAGCCCTTAAAATGGATTTTACAAGTTGGGATAAAAACAGCAAATATTACTTTTTACAATTTTGGTAAACAAATTATAACCTACACACTTGCTGTCTACAGCATTTTGTTTATCTAGTTTTCAGCTTTCAAATGAAACTGAGTTGTTCTATGTCACTTGTTTTTTGAGGTATTTGTAGAAATATGGAAATTATGACAATACAAAAATAAATATTATATGAACAACATTTAATATATCTTTAACTACAGCAGACAGAAGTCAAGTTATGTAGTTGTGTTACCAATCACATAAGCTTTAAGATTACATTTTCAATAGTCTGCATGTAGCATGATTGTGGAGTCATTAGTGTAATTTGAATGGGTAGTAATAGTGCCCAGAGGCATCACTGGGATGATCCCAGAATACAGCCTGGAGGCATCACTAGGATGATCCCAGAATACCACCTGGAGGTGTCAGTAGGATGATCCCAGAATACTGCCTGGAGGTGTCACTAGGATGATCCTGGAATACCACCTGGAGGTGTCACTAGGATGATCCCAAAATACAGTCTGGTGGTGTCACTGGGATTTAAGCATATTATCCCATATAGTTCAGGTGAAGCTTTATCACTCAACAAGTCATCCTGACTGGTTTTAAAGGTTACCAGAGAAGTATTCAGCTTGCTACATAAGGGAATCCTTTTTCACAAATGGGGAATACATTGGGTTTGGTACCTGTAGTGCAAGCTGACATTGTTAATGTAGAATAATAGGTTTAGGTCTCTACAGCGGCTGTTTGCAGTACTAGTATTCAACTTAGGTAAACAAGGTCAAATAATGTGTGATCATATAAAGCATGAGAGGCAAGCTAAATATCACCTTTCAGGAGCCTACGTGAGATCAAATAGAGTGATAGGGCTTTTAGTCTATCAGAGTAGCTAGGGGTACTAACACCTGAAATCATTTGATGAGGAAATATTGATGTGTCTCAAGTTGGTTTAGGTGTTTAGAAGGATGCGTGCTAAAGGAGGAATTTTATTCAATTATGGCCATAATGAGGAATGATTAAAGTGGAATTATAATTTCTCTGGACCTTAAGAACATGACCATACATTAATTTGTGCAAGGTAGAAGGACATTATGGTCATAGGAGAATTCAGTAGCAGCATAGACACCCATGTTCCTGACAGCATCATATAAATTAAGTGAAATGATATATATATGGAATATGGTAATGATGTTCGACTTGCCAAAGTAAAATAAGCCAAATTTCTTGGTATTAAGGGTAAGCCCATGATTAACACATGAAGAATTTGTCTGATCCAGCCTTTTCTGGAATATCTGTATATAAAAATGGGATTTCATAACTGCCCCCAGTTTATCAACACCAAATTTGGTTAACCACAGTCCCTTGATTTCATGTTTCATGTCAGGAAAATAAATGCCAAAGAGGAGGAGGCCCAAAAAAGAGCTCCCTGGGATCCAGCTAGTAATGTTTTTTTCTGTGTAGAACAAACACCTCTGACCTTAACGGTATGGGTTCTCTCAGAAAGCCAGTAAGTTATCCAGTGAACTATGTCTGGGTTACTGTTGAGCT